>NC_139344.1:264235307-264285307 GCF_055883805.1 Amblyomma maculatum | reverse complement strand
CACACACACACACACACACACACACACACACACACACACACACACACACACACACACACACACACACACACACACACACACACACACACACACACACACACACACACACACACACACACACACACACACACACACACACACACACACACACACACACACACACACACACACACACACACACACACACACACACACACACACACACACACACACACACACACACACACACACACACACACACACACACACACACACACACACACACACACACACACACACACACACACACACACACACACACACACACACACACACACACACACACACACACACACACACACACACACACACACACACACACACACACACACACACACACACACACACACACACACACACACACACACACGCACACACACACACACACACACACACACACACACACACACACACACACACACACACAGAAAAAAGTAAATTTGGAACATGACCAGCAAATTGAAAATGACACTTGAGAAAGTAACCGCTATGGCGAATTGAGACGAGGCTGCTCCGGCCTGCGGACCATGCATCCCTTGCCTGATTTATGGTGAATAGCGTCACGAACAAAGCATCCCTGCGCAGGCAACAGAGAGAGGTCCAAGATAATGTAGAAGGAGATTCAAAGGTGTGTTAAAGCTAGCGACAAAATCCGCATTTATGGTTCATGCAAGGGCGCTCATTGACGACTGACCACACAGCTGATACAAGCAAAAAAAAAAAAAATAAATCCTGCAAAATTAATTTTTAACTAAAGTATACATTTACACAGCCTGCCTCAAAATTTTCTGGGCCCCTTTGCTTTCTAGCGGCAGAATTTGAGCCGTTTTGCGTGGTTCCTGTTTCGTTGCTTGTGCTCTGAATGCGTGACACGACGAGAAAGAGCGCCCTCCTCTTCAGTCTCGAATTCTAGGAGCGCAAGTTGAGCCCACATCACTATTTGGCTACTCTGACGGTTGCTAGTGGAGTCATACGTTGTTTTAAAGAATAAGAAGAACGTGGCATCTTTGTCTCATAACAATGACAACTTCCTTTAGACTGCGCTGCGGACAAATGCGCATCACTGTCGCCCTAGCCCTGCAAAGCCAGTCCCGCACGTTAGTCGCGGGAGGCAGTCCTCGGTCCCTTGCCCGCCACCCCTTCAGTGTGCCGCGGAACCGCGGAGGGCCAATTAAGCGCTCGTTAGGCGTCTAATCAAGGCCATAGACTGCAGCGTATGTGTCGCCGCAACGCGGGCTTAGCATTTCGTCACGACTGCCATCAGTGTCTCCGCGGGGCGGACGGCAATTAATCCGAGCAACACGCGTGAAACATCAGACGCGGTCGATGGGCGCCCAGAAAGCGATTTTTCGGTTTGTTTATATCACTGAAGCTGTGTGGGACAAGTTGCGCAACTTTTAAACACAGCCTTCATAAGCGCAAAGATCCGTGCAGAGAGCAACCGACAGGAACTAGGCGCGTAGCGAGATTCGAGGCACGTCGCGGCCCAAGCAGGCGGACGCAGCGCGCAGTGAAGCGCTCCACAGTTCATCCGTGCAGGCGAGCCGGGAGCACGCGGTCGACGCTCGACGACGTGTTCCTGGCGCACAGGGGTGCCATGCGCGAAACCCTTCTGTGCGCCATATGACAGCTTGCGGTGCCGCAGCTTTAATGAAGGTACGTCCAGAAAACTATACTCATGTAAGGCAGTAATGAAGAGCGTGCTGAATTATCTTGAGCTCTTGCGGAGATGTCGGATAGGTGAGGAAAATTGAGGTGACTGCTCGTTTCGATGTAGTTTGTGTCAGTACGTTCTGGGCTGTAGGACGGTGAAGCCAGCCCATTCAGAATAACGCGGAAGTGTAGATATAATGATACATTAGAAAAATGGTAACTGCTACTTCGTCTTCTTTCGCTCACTCATTCTTGTCAACTGGGACTGCGCAAATTATAATGGGCCCGCGTTATGTTACCCCATTTTATATATAGCTTGGATTGATTAAAACGCATGGCAGCTGAGCCACAGACTTGCTTTTAAGAACACTCTTTCATCAGCCCTCTCCCGAGAGCACTTCCATGTTTTATTCCAAATAACTTCAACTTTGACAAAAAAAAAAGCGTAAATTTCCATCACAGATCACTGCCAGACATCAGCGCAATAACTATACGTACTTATTCAATGGCACCATCAAGGTGTCGCCTCTTCAAGGAACTAGTCTGGATGTCGGAATACGGTGTCTAGCAGTGGGTGTTGTGCTGACCTGAGTTGGAGGCTGCATGCAAGTGTGAACCGTGAACTTTAGGGACGCGCAATTGGTTCGCTCCTCCAGCAATGCTGTGAAATCCGTCGCCCCACGCTTGCACTTTTCACTGCATATGGCGGCTCCGGAGAGTGAAAATCAATTTTTGAGCTGGAGGTCAGCATGAAGAACATCTGGATGACGTTCACTGCACAACTGTTATACATAAGCGCCGGACGCGCTCCGAGATAGTTGCACTTGCCTGCTCGTCTAGAGGGGCTGCGGGAAAGGTTACTAACGAAGTGGCGCGTCTGTGACGATTGTCACTGCAGCGTACGTTGTGATACGCTGTTAGTTTTTCGGCATCCGAAGGAGAAGTCCTGGGCTCGACTAGGCCGCCAGGACAAAAAGTGGCGCAGAAAGAAGGCGCCAAACTGCGGGAATGGTAGCGCCCTGATGGCTGAAAAAAAAAAAAAAATGCGAACCCCTTTGTGGAAGCAAACAAGATCGTAGGACCGTGCGCGCCTTGTTACACGCTAGAGCTGCACTGAATAAGACAGGCGTAATAGAGAGGCTTTGCCGCACATCCGGCGCCGGAAGAAGAACCGCAGGCCGGATAAAGCACTGACACCACCTGCCCTCCCTTTCTCTTGCGGCGCATTCGCATCCGGTGGCTGTGCGCGAAGAAGGGCCTTCCTTTTTGCCTCAAAGCCTTAGAGCAGTGTGCGAGACGAACGAAGGCAGGCCCGAAAATCGATGCGCGGCCGATACGATCCCCGGGAATGGGATCGAGCGTCAACCCGTTCAGCCGCGTGCAGGCGGCGGCGCGAACCGGCGCCGCGCCGTCTCGGAGCAACGGACTTGCTTCGCTTATTAACCGCTTGGTCCCAGACCAGCTCATTTCGGGCCTCCTCCTGAGCGTCGCAGCACACTACGAGACTCCCGAAAGCTCGACGAGGCTGCACAATTTTCGGCGCCAACTCACAACTCAGCCTGGTCTACTCGATACAAATCACGTTCTCTTTCTTTCTTTCTTTCTTTCTTTCTTTCTTTCTTTCTTTCTTTCTTTCTTTCTTTCTTTCTTTCTTTCTTTCTTTCTTTCTTTCTTTCTTTCATCCTTTCTTTCTTTCCTTCTTTCCTTCATCCTCTTTTTTTTCTTCCTTTCACAAGTTTTCTAACGCGTACTTTCCTTATCATCGCACTTTTCGAACACGGAGTCGTAGCAAGTAGTCAGCATAATAAATGAAATTTGGTGGCTTTATGCGCTATCGCTTCGCAGCAGACAAAGCGGTGGTACGTTGAGGTTAGCTTCGGGCCTCCAGAAAACAGAACAAAACACATGTCGCTGTAGCTCCTTTCCTCCAGCCTTTGTCGAAAACCTTTCAACGCCAAGCCCCACAGAGTTCACCACAAGATTGCACTAAACCGACCCCTTCAATACAACACAATCATTGTTGATACGGTGGAGTATCCTGCGCTGTTCACTGTGCCGGATTTGCCACAGCTAGGTCAGGGCGGCTGGTTTCAAGCCGCACGTACTGCAGCGTGTAGTAGAGAAATGCTGTCATATCTGATGACGAGTAGTTTTGTATAGTAATCAAGTGCTACTAGCACTGCAATAATATATCTATCTCACATGCAAGTAATTTTCTTCGGTTTGTAGGAAAGCTAAGGAATGT
Organism: Amblyomma maculatum; assembly: GCF_055883805.1. Taxonomy (NCBI): domain Eukaryota; kingdom Metazoa; phylum Arthropoda; class Arachnida; order Ixodida; family Ixodidae; genus Amblyomma; species Amblyomma maculatum. The sequence goes on along the minus strand of NC_139344.1, from coordinate 264,281,370 downwards.
TTCCATTACACCACCGGCTAACCATGTGGAGGCCTAATTAGACATTTGGTCGAGCTATGCTTGCTGGCTTATTAACTTATTCGCATTGGCTACCAAAATGAGTGATAGAAGGCTCCGGAATGTAGATCTGGAGGAAAAATGGGAGGCTTTGCTCTCAATGCTCGCTCTTTCCCGCAGCAACGACGCACAGTAGTCCATAAAATCGTAATCGCCTGCGGCGAGGCACGGCTCTCCAGACGGATGCGACCACGCGTTCAAATTTTGGCTTCCACGTGCCTGCGAGATCTTACCTTTGTACTCACATGCGCACGGATGGATGTTGATGAAGGCACTTTGCTAGAAAGCGGCTGTTTAACGCGTGCAGTGTCAGGCAGCGGCTACGGCTTACTTGCCCTGCATGCAGAGGCCAGGGAAACTTGCCTGCGCGCTTCGCAAAGGCTCAAATCACCTTCATTGTCTCTGTGTCTCGCCAGTTTCCCCAGGGGAGTCCCCTTAAACCGTCTTCTGCGCTGGTAAGGAAGGGTCTCTCGCGCCGCAAGGCGCTTTCAAAAGAATGTTTTTTTTTTTTTTTTTTGGTGCCAATGATTTACCCCGAATCTTCCCATTTTTCTGAATCAGTATCTCAAAATTTCCAAAAGGACCGATTTCATACTATTTAACTCTGGCATGCGCGATGTGTCAGTTACAGGGTGAACAGCGAAGACATCAACAGTTTATTATCATGCATGCAAGAATAATTGAAATGCTCGGGGCAGTTTCCGAAGCCCAATTTTAAACCCGTTTGTGGAAAAAAGTCTGTTTTATCTCCGAGGAACGCAGAAGGCTTATTTTAGCTACATAGACTGAATGCTAACTCTGCCGGCAAAACAAGCTTAAGTTCCAAGCGGCTAACCTTTAGAATCAGGAAGTGGAGGAAGAGTGCAGTTTTCTAACTGATTTATTGTTTGCGCACGAGTATTTTCCTGCAGTTTTATTGTTTCCAGGCGTGCAAAAATTACTCAAAACGTTTCATTTTAGTCATACAGCACTTATCTAATAAATCTAACTATTTTTACCCATGCTGCAGCGTAAGAGCCAGTAAAAATCATATTCTGGGAGTAAGGATTATTAGTTGGATATTTTCGCTCTCTGGTCTTTACGAGCATTCTGTAAAGCCAATCTTTTATTCAGCCTGCTTCCCTCATTCGCCAGCTGCGCCTAGGTATTTTTTCAGGTCTACACAAATTGCTGTTAAATTACAAAATCTTGCGCAGCGCAGCTGGGGGCAGCATGTGGAAACATTAGCTAACCAAAAACTAACCCAAATAGATAGTTTTCACGAGCTAAAAGAAAAATCAATAAAAGACGTTCATTTTTCTGCTATTACGCCCAGTGAAGGAACGTTAAACAACCTCAAAGAAGGCTAAGTGGTTGCTAGATGTTTGCTCAGAATCTGGCCGCAGCCGAGACAACAGTGCTCGAAAAAATACATTATATACCTTTCCCAACCTCCTCACTTGAAACCTCATTTTTCGCACCACACAATGCAGGCTTGCTTTCCTTGCTCGTTCGATTCCTGATATACGGACTTAATCGATTTGGGCGTAATTCCCACGCGTATACGTCCCCGCTCGAAAGGAGAGCAGTAAGTCACGAGGCGCACTTAAAGTGTAGTGCATATATTGAGAGCTCTGTTTGAGATGCGAGTGGCAGTTGTTTCGCCTTGTATTGTATGTGTAGCGTGCGCTTCCTTCCCTTTTGCTCTGAGCGAGCTCGACGAGTTTCTTGGTCCACATACGAGAAGTAAGTTGGTCGCACCACTTTTAAAACGCAACGCTGGAAAGGTACCAACACAGGCAGCTTACCGGAGCAGTGTATAGCTTGCTCCACGTGATCTAGCCACACAACGCGGCTCAGTCAAGGCCTCCTTTGCCGCCTAAGGGAGCCCGCACAAGGGCGGCAGTTTGCGGCCCGGCACACCTCATCCCTAAAGAAATGGGGCTTAATCACGCGTTGGCCCTTGAGCAAGGAGACCGTAAATTTGGCAGTCGGCCATGTGCTCGCATGCCCTCTTTCTCCGCTCATCGCCAGCGCCAAATTGCGCGTGTGATCTTTTCCGTAACCCCAGCCACGGTGACCTGGCGGAGTTATTCCGGCCCCAATAAAATGATGTAAAAATCAGTGAAAGCCAGAACGCGAGGAGCGCTGACGAAGCATCACTGCCGGATGAAGCGAGGAGACCGAAGGGTGTCCCAGGCTGCTCATGCCTGCACGCCTCCGGTCATTTGTTGCTCCGTTCCTGTGTACAGTCACTGTCACGATACAGCCAAAAACAAAACGAAGGATTTTGACCTTACAAACCTATACCCTACTACCCCCCCCCCCCCCCCCCCTTCGCCAAAATAAGAAAATAAGTCCGCAAGAAAGCATTACTTTTTAATTCCTCTCGTCAAGTTTGTCTTTTTTTTTTTTTTTTTTGTCGGAGGCTGATCTCCACGCTTTAGATGCAACCTTCCAGAAGTTACACGAGTACACTATCGAGGTTAACCACATAAGTAATCATATTTACCCGTACACCATGCATAATTTTGGCGTCTAAATCATACTAAACCTTCGAATGCATATCGGAAAAATCGTCAAGTGCTTATTCTGAGCGTAATATGCGCCGTCACTTTCGCGCAGGGTCCCTTCTTTTCTCTCGCTTTATGCGCTTGATTTTACTCTTTGAAACATCTACACGAACGCTGCAGATCCCATTATTCTCTTTAAAGTAAGCGAAAACGTGCACTTGGAGCGCTCATTTTAAAAATTGCGCAATCTTCTCATTCCATTTTTTTTTTTTCTTTTGACCGAATAGCGCGGCATTAGGAGCTCAATATATCAAAATTCCCCCTCCAGCTGAGGCCGCTGCCGGCGAGCGCAACAGCGCCAAACGAACCGGACCGGCATCGTGCGTCGCGATTTATTCTTCTTTTTCCATAAATGGCGGTCCACAAAGGCCAGAGGCGGATTGCCAAAGTAGGAAAACTGCGCCACCGCGCGAGACAAAGAAAACCGGCGGAGCTGGAACCAACGGGCCGGCCGCCATGGCCGCCGCCAATGCAACGTTCTGATTGATGCTCCCACGCTGCCGCTATCTCTTGCAGCCGCGGCCCAGGAAATAAGGGAGTAAAGAACCGAATAAGAAGCGGTTCCCGGTCGTCGCCGAAGAAAACCGAGCGGAAGATTTCACTTTAAAAAAATAAAAGAACAACACCACTCTGCTCCGACTGACGCGGCAAGAGCACAGTGCAGATACGCGCTCGCACCACGAGGAAGGCAAGGGGGTCTGCGCTGATAAATGCCCCGCTTGAGCAACGCTCATCAAAAAGGAGGTGGAATTGGCCGTGGTCCGAGTAACGGCGCTCGAGACGGCAGCGCACTCGCGACAACAGCGTCGCGGTCTCTCGCTGTATACGAACCGTTCAAACTGAGCGAGCTGCACGCCTTATTCGGGCTAACTGCCTTATTGTCCAGGAACAAAACAAAACAAAAAACACTCTTCTCCTCGGGCGCCCGGGATAGTACCGGTACGAAGGCCGCACGTTGATCCCTGCTGTCTGTCTGCACTGAACAGACCTTGATGCGCCTTTGCCACAAGAGCGACAAAAGTAGCACACGCGATCGTCACTTCGACCTTCTGAAACGCAGAGAGAGTCTAAAAAGGCTACGAGGTCAACTCCAAGCTGATGGAGGAATTCCAGTGTGGTGCGGCTTGTGATTGACGGTCAGCGAGCGTACGGGGACGGGTGGAAATAAGCCGCTTTGGTCAGCCTGTTGGAAACTGCATGCGCAGGCGCACATCGCTGCCTGAGGTGTACCCGCTTAATAAATTTAATTGCACTAGAAAGAGACGAACAAGCTCCATTTACGTATAGTCCGCGCCTTTGCCCATAGAGACTCCCCACACGTATAACGTACGTTGGCGTTTCTCTGCGCGGCTTCCTTGAAGTCGTGAAATTAAAGGGAACACTGTGGACAGCATCCGATTATTGTTTATGGCGAAAATGTATCATTTGGCTCTCTCTGCATGTTGACGTTTGCCAAGCACCCAAGAAGAGAGAAGAAACTTTCATGGCTCGGGTTTTACTGCCGCGCTACGCACTGGTGACGTCCACATGCAGCGAGTGATTACCGCTGTCTTGAGAAGGATGGCGGGGTATACCTATATAGCCTCGGGGATTTGCACAAAAATTCATGCCGATGCGGGTAGCTTATTTAGAAGAATTTATATTTTGGCTAGATGGTATACATTGATTGGGACAGGAGCCAATAGCGCCAACAAAAACAAACACAACTGAACAAACGACACGGGACATGCTGTTATGCCACGTGTTGTGCTTGTCTGCTGGCGCTATTTCCTGGCAGGCAGTTTATTCGTGGAATCGGCCAGTAACAGCGGCCCCCGTCTTTTTTTTTTTTTTTTTTTTCATTTCCTAGCTTGCGAATCCTTCATTTTCGGTAGTCGTTACAATGCTTTCAGTCTACCGATACTGGCCAACCTTTGAAAGAGAAATTTCAGGGAGAAGCATTTGAGAGGGAAAATAACAGCAGCGTGGGTGAGAATATATACGGCACATGAATCGGCGACTTCTGCAGGTAACGGAAAGGAAACAGAGGAAGAGGGCTACGTGGGTTGACTTGTTCAAGAAATTTGCCAGTACAGGGTGAAAGCAGCTGGCGTAGGGAAAGGCGCCTCGTAGCTCGTTGGGAGAGGCCTCTGTGCCGCGGTGGACGCAACCCCTGGCTGAAGATGACTACGATGGTGATATTGATAATGGCAGGAACGATGATGCAGCTCTCTCTGATGTGCAGTTAATGGCGCGTCTTCATTCTTGATTTAGTACCAGCGGATTTACGGTGATGCAGACGAAGAGACACATTATAAAACTAAAGCGAATGAATAATTTTTTTAATGACTAAAGCAAGCTTTCTGCAGAAAATTGCACCTAGTTCGTTAGAGATTTAGCGTAGGAGCACTTCATATAGAAGGCAGATGACGCAAACGATAAAATCTCATACTTTTACGAACTCAAAGTCCTCCTTGGGTGCCTAATTTCTGCAGTTATTCTTCGGAAATAAACGCCCTAGCGATGCTATAGTGTGGTATCTCGCATGTTTCTGCTACACCCAATATTATGCCACATATTTTGCGAAACCTGTTCGTCTAAAGTGGGCGTTTTATGGTGTCTTAAAAAATAATACCTGAGATTATAAGAAATTGAGGACGCGGTGACGCAAAACACCTCAGCCGCTCCGTGAAGAACGCAGTAGAGAATGAATGAAAAGGGAGACAGAAGTGCCCTAGTGGAGGTCTTTGAAATAATTTCGGCCCCCTGGGAATCTTTAACGTGCGCTAACATCGCACAGTGCACGGACGCATTCTGCATTTCGCCTACGAAGACGTATACTTGTCACCACAGTTCGGTTCAAAACCGGGTATACTCCAGTTCAGTAGTCACCGCGGCGAGGCGGCTTTGAACAGGCTTTTCTTAATCTGCGAAAAAGCGTTTTCTGGTACCTTCTGGTACCGCAGCCGTTAATTTTAACACAAAAACTCCCAATAAAAGGAACAATTTCTGCCTTTTGAGCTTACTTTTGTAAAATGTTTGTGTTAAAAAACAAAGATTACAAAACTTCATAAAAATCTGGATGTGACGCTGAAAGGCACATTAAATTGTGCAGAAACGTCTGGTTCTTCTTACGGCACCACTGTGTTCGGTGCAGATGGCAGAACAGACGTGCTTCTTTCCTTCGGAGATTTTCGGTAGGGAAAGAAAGCTCCAGATTAAATAGAAAATGCATATTTGTAACTTACTGGAGCCAGTGGAGAGCATCGAAAGCTTGCGGCTTCGTGAAGGTATGCAAAGAAATTTAGGATAAAGAAGTACGCGCGCTCACGCAGTTCTCAAACGCCAGTAATCTAAGAAATCGACTGCAAAAGTTGTCACTACTGAAAAAATATGCGCGAACTTACTTCGGAATGAAAACATCGTTGGCACAACGTTTCCAACTTTAAGCAGCTTTCGTCCATCCGCGCCGCTGTTTTTATAAGCGGCTATCCTCAGAATAGACTTGTACGCAAACTAAACTGTAATATTATAGGAGTAGAGTAATCACTGCAGAAATAAATAAATTGGCCACTGACATTTCATTTAATCTATAAAAGGCCGCAGTGCACTTGAGCGATTTTGAAGCGTTTAAGTTTTATGCTGTTCCATTTTGTGGCTTTTAGAGGCGAATATGCTAAGAAATTGGTATCGAAGTAAGTCGCAAAGATAAACGAACCCAGTAAGTCGACAGTATATCGCCCTTGCATTCGAAACCGGTGAAAAGGCATTATAAGCAAAATAAATAATTAGCGGGAATTTATTCGGAAGTGCGAGTATATACGACTTCCGACTGTGCTTAACTATGAAGGATTAGCGCATTAAAGACCTTTGCAGCTAATTTTTCTATCTCATTTGAGTGACGGTTAATTTTGTTCTGCTCAATCATTTTAGGTCATACTTACGTTGCGGAGGACTTTTATTTTTATTAGTTATTTTCGGTAAGCGTTAATTTTGCTGCATTATTTTAACCCAACCTAATTTTTTCTGCATCATTCTAAACCAGCGAGAACAATAAGGGATCCATCACTGGAGTGCGCTAACCTTTTCATTCAGATTTTCCTGAAGGCCTTGTGCCTCTAGCTTAATTCATTAAACGAGTAGAAAACACTGCCAAGGGCTTTATTTCGAGTTTCGGTAACATGTCCAACGAGGCTGTATAAGTAAGAGAAACAGGACACACACGCATGTGCTACTTATAAGGCTTTGTTGTTGGAAGCGGACTGTTCGCGCATTCAGGTCAGCCTCAACGCACCTTACCGCTCTCACGAGTTTCAAGCCATTGAAATTCCACGTAATCACGTTTACTCAAGCTTTCTGCGTTCACTACTGCCCCGCGTAAAATGTTTCATCCATTTGACCCATCGCGCAAGCTATGCTGTTCTCAGCAACATCGTAGTTCCCTTGAGGACGCGAGTCATGACAACGAGGTTTGCTTCTTCAAAAAAAAAAAAAAAAAAAAAAAAAAAAGGCTTTGCAGACTTGACGGTCTAGACTGGGACAGTTCCGTAACACGCTCGTGTTGCATCAGGGGCCTGAGCTCAATTTGAGCAAAGCAAACAGTGTGACTGAACGGTTGATTGCGGACCCCGTCCATAATTTACCTACGCAGGCGAAATATCCTTGACACAGACGTACAACGGTGCCTTGAGAATAGCCAGCGAAGCCTCCTTGCGAAATACGCACACTACATGTCTGGGCCGCATAAAGTTACTGCACAGATCAACGTAAAGCACAGGCGCGGGAACGAACATGCGAAAAGTTATGGACCCAAACGGAAGCTGGCGGCATGTTTAGGCACTTCCGCCGCGAAGCTTCGGTCATCGGCACAGACCGTAATCCAGCGCCAGAGTCCCGGGCATCAAGCGGAGAAAAGAAGCTATTTCGGCTCGCAAAAGTAGCGGTGAACCTCTTCAAGGAAATCACCTCGCCACCGGCGACTGGTGCTCAGAGGAAAGATCTTGCACGGACAAAAAGAAACAAATCGACGAGCCTAGTACCAGGGCGTCGCAATGCCGGCCAAGAATGGGGGCAACGGCGCAATGAGACGGACAGTATACGGCCGGACAGCGGGCCGAAAGGAAGGTGCCGGGTATCGAAGCTTATCATCGGTTGCCAGCTCAGGAAAGGCGTCGTCGACAGCGAAAGACGCTTCCCTTCTTCCGAGCCGCGAAGGTCCGAGGTCTTGGACACATGTGGCTTATCGCCTCATGGCTTTCTAAAACTTCTTCCGCCAACGCTGGTTGGCTCGCCGGGGCAGCATTCGATCGAGCACCGCGCATGCTGTCCCCCGTCCTAGCAGAGTGACGCCGCAGCTGCCCCCGGGGCCCCTTCCGCTCCCAGCGGAAGCCTGCGACTGAGTTCACGCACCGGTTCCATTACCGTCGCCCAAAGGACCCGGCAGAGTGCAGCCCCTTCTTCCACGCGACGGCTGACAAGTTGTTTCCCTTGTCCCCTCCGCTTTTGCAGACTTGCTCGACAAAGCGCAGCTCGTGAATAGCAGAATACCAATTCCGACACTGCCGGCACAGTGCGGAGAGAAATCAGCCATCTTTCGGCGGTTTTTCTAAGCAGTGATGCCCATCAAGAAACGCGACATTCATTGCACTTTTGTGCGGGTGTGTGGCAGCTTTGGGAGACCAAGAGTTCATTTCAGGCGCGACAAGTTCATTCAGTGCAGTGTACTGTGTTCTCGGTGCCGAAGGCTGTGAAAATATTGGTTAAAAGCCCACGTAACGCCGCGCTTTTGAAGAAAAATTCGTGTACTTTTTTTTTTTTTCCTCCTAACTGGTAGAAAAACTACAGCACACGATACGAACGAGCCATGTTAATTTGAAACCTTTTACAGGCTGCCAGACGCCGTTCTTTCTTTTTTTACTTATTTCATGCTGTCCCGTCGGCTGGAAAATCATCGCACGGCAGAAAGCTTCGTGGCCTCCGAGAGCTATCACCAAAATTAAGTGCACCTCACATCGAACGAGAAATGAGTTTAGCCTCCTCCTTTCCTTTCCTTCCCTTTCTTTTTCTTTTTTTCGTGCTGCGAAATCTTCAACTTTTGTGGGGTTTCTACGTGTACAGGTTTCAGGAAGCGACCGTTACCAACGCCAGTACTGACATTTACAAAATTGGAGCGAGAGTTTGCTCAGTTACTTCTTGATTCTCGCCCTGCGCGTCCTTTTAGCACGATTGAACGAAAAGATGAAATAAAGAAAGATCATCGGCTCACTAGCGATCCAAAGAGAAGGAACAAAAACCTCACCTTATAGCACTCACCAAGCTGGCCGCAGTTTTATAAAAAACGATCTTTTTATGTTTTACCTCCGAGAAAAAAGCGCTTGTCAGTGTCAGCACGAACAAAAAAAAAAAAAAAAAAGTGAATAACGATGCACCCAAAAAAATAGAGACGTGTGTGCTCCTGTCGAAATATATTTTTCTGGTAGCTCTGGATTGCATGCCTGCGCGCAATACAACAATTATATATGATCTACAAGTGAAAACGAGCCTCCTGGCACTAAGCCGAAAGCAACGAAGAATTCTGATAATATCTGCACCATTTGGAATTTTTCAGCAAAATTGAGCCCAAATAAACGACTTATACCGCTCTCTCGGATCAGTATTCTGCCGTTGAGGCAACGAATGAACAGGAATATCCAAATGGGATACGGTTCCTTGCTTTTAGCGTCGATCAGCTTCTCGACCTCCATACAGCCTTTGTCAGCATTTCTACATTGCGCGATTGCTCTCACCTAGGGGCGCCTATCGAAACTTCACCTTTTGAGAATGCAGTCTCATTTATTTCTCTTTCAGGGAGGCCCCATTAAAAACAGCCTTACTCGACCGAAAGGTCCTTGTTAAGCCACTCCATTGCCGCGGCACGGGAGCAACCTATGGCGCTCTCTTAACGCTTCTATAGACTGGGAATGGCAGGACTCATGTGCTCTCTTTTTGGCTTCTTCCTGTCGTGGAGAAACTACATGACCACTGTTCTCGCACTATTCGAACACGCAGCGACCCTAAACCATCTTTGACGCGCGTTTACCACCCGAGGCACCTCCCTTCTTTTCATGAGTTTATTCACTTATCCTTCCAAGTTGCGCCTTTTTGAGCGCTTTGCTTGTTTCCCCGGCGTGTAAATGAAGACAAGCGCGGATTCGATACGGAACGATCATCGCGTTCCATGAGCGAACTCTCTTCTCCTCGAGTAGAAGAACCAGGGCCAATAAAGCTTTCAACTGTCACCGCTAGCCGCGCGGACGGCGGCGATTTCGCGGCGCGTACAGTGACGGGCTGGACTCGAGACCCGGCCCGCAGGGAGAGCGCAGGTAAACAGTGCCTCCCTTTGCCTCTCCCGGAGTCGGTGCGACTCTTTAGGCGAGGAGCGGCCCAAATGGGCTCTCCCCGGCTGCTCCAAAGGACCAAATCCCGCCCTTCTCTGGGCCAAACGAGATTAAGTCCCTAAGAGCAAGGGGAGGTGGGTTGCAGCGCCTGTTTCTCTCGATGCGTTTTATTTTTATTTTTTGTCTCTCTTGGAATTTGGCTCGGCCTCTGTCTTTGAGCTTCCTCTGGCGAATCGCTGCCCCACATTTGGGAGCGTCGGCCCCTCGCCACGTGGCGGTGGGCAGTTCTCGGCTGCAAAAACTCCTCCGGCCGATCTAGCTAATCCCAAGACGCACAACTGTTACTTGGACGCCCACACGTTTTGCGCAGTGCTGTAAGCCACGCTCTCGGTGTCTTCGCACTGCTTCGTCCGTTTATTTATTTACCCACGGAACTAAAGAGGATCAGGAAGCCAGTAGCAAACACATCCACTGCGCTGGAAATGGCCGCCCTCCACACACCGAAAAAAAGGACCAAAAAAGGAAGGGCGGGAAAATTAAGGCGATTGAGGGGCTGTTATTTTTATGGACGACGGATTAAAGACTGCAGTTCAACTTGTTACGCGGGCAGAAGTCGAGCACAGGGTGGATAACACTGCTGAATTAACGCACTTCTGAAGCATGTTTTTATGTGTATAAAAAATGTGACAATATATAACACTATTATTATCTCACATTGGTCCATAACTTCAACCAGTTTTATAAAATAAACCGTGACAGTAAAACAGTGAAAGCAAGAGGTCAGTCCTTCAAAAACTCTGCAATGCAGGCTCATGTTGCTGTATCCAAAGGTGGCGTAGAAAGTTATTATCTTAAAACTGATTGCGCATCACTATTATTATTTTAAATTCTTCCTCATATAAAAGGGTCGGCATCTTGGCAGGTAACTCTTCCATTCGCTACTGTACGGGATATCCATTCTGCTCTAGTTTATTCAGTGTACAAAACAAGAGCGGCAGAAGAAGTTCGCCTTCAGCTCCTAATGGCTTTTCTGTGCTTTCTGTGCTGTCTACTTTGCTATACCTGATTCGCACTCGTTTGGCCTTCTTCGCAGAAGCGAAAGCTCGCCTCTAGACGCTCTGCGCAGCTGTGTCCCCGCTGTCACGACAACGTCCTGACGGGCAATAGTAATCGTCATCCAGCGTGTCAGAAATGAACAGATACATAAACGATTTCAAAGTCAAGAAACTTCCCAAGTGCACGTTCAAATCGAGTGAAAACATGATTTTAGAGGCTAACTGCAGCCCTCTTGCTAACGACATCAGGAGATAAAAAATAAAGTAGAGTTTCCTCCAAGGTAAAGGAAATAAATTGAATTATAGAATGAAAAATGAAAGGTTCGGTGCCAAGGCATAAGGCGGATGACTGAGGAAGCACTGTCTGCTACCCTGCGCCATATATTACTCACAAAGGCTTCCTGACGAGCTCTTCGCGCTGGCTTGCTCAAAAATAATTTTTTTTTTCTTTTTTTGGCGAACGTACTGCACAACGTGGTGTCGCCTCGCAATGCGTGTATATGAGCTTGACGCGCGGCAAGCAAAGACGCGAGCAAATTGTAAGAAAAATAGGCGCAAAATCCGCTCCCCGGCTGTCGCGGGCAAAACACCAGCGCACGCAAGACGAGCACGCCACGAGACAGTGGTGGCCAGCTTTCGGGAGCCGGGGAAGCTGTTGCTGAGGGGGCAATCGCCAATAATGGGCACTCGAAGGACAGCGCCGTCGTCGTCTCCATCAAAGTCATTTTCCCCTCCCGTCCCTATCTGCCGTCGCGAAGAATCTTTAATTATATCGCACTCCACATCCAGTGTCCGCATCGTGCGGCTGACGGTGGCTGCTCGTAACTATATATGCTCGCACAGTGACGCCGTCTTTCAGGCTTGCGATCGCCGACGCTATTAGCGCTGGCCAAAATGTGAGGAGAACCGAGAGGAATTCCTTCCGCTCGCGTGCCTCGAGCAAAACGCCCGGCAAAAGGAAGAAAGAGGATTTTTGCAAACGGTGGGAGAAGGGGCGCGTTCCCGCGGGCCCTGTCATGCTTGTCGACTCAAAGCGCCAAACCGTCAGATATAGAAGGAGTCAGTGCTCGCTGCTGGCTCTCATAAAAGTAATCATCCACGTTCTCTTTTCGTAAGAGTCACCCGTTTGCGCGAATCTGGTGCACGTTAACGTTGATTATATAATATCAACGCCCGTAACAGTGACGAGATCGGCGGTAATACAACTAAAAATACCGACGAACTTGAACATCAGCGCGTAAAACGTATTTATTGCACCCTGTAACAAATGAACCACCTGTTGCTAATCGCATTTTATAAGCATTTGTTCAGCAGTCATCTCCTATCCGTGCGAAGACGCAGGCCTGCTTCTACTTGTTGTGCCAGCCGTACCATGTATATCACTTAATTGCGCTACACAATCGCCTTGAAGCCGGACCAATTTTTGTGGTCTGCTTTCGCGCAACGCATCGTTCTTATACTGCGCGCGAATTCTGTGCATTTGTGATCACCTCCAAGTTGAACTCACTGACTGAATAATTGTTTCCCAGCATGTTTTAGCAGTGATTCGTATTTATCGGTGAATAACCTTAATATGAACGTAAGTACTAATGAATGTTACTGACAGCCTGGCGTTTGCGGCGGCTCCTGACCGCGATCCTCCACCCTTCATAAGAAAATTCTTTTTCCTTTAATTATACAACTTCGAGGTCAGAAGGGGCTGCTAGGACTCCCCGTGAGGATGAAAGCATTCGCTTTTCAGACATGTAACGGAACAAAGTACTAATCCGAGATGACGTAACTGCAAGCTTAGTTATAGCGCACCTGCGCACTTTCCGAAAGGTAACTTCGGTGACGAGGTGAGGGGAAAGTAAACGGCGACACAAGCACTGACAGCCGGGCAGGTAAAGGTGTGCTAACGTGTACCTTCACAAATAGCATCTTTTCTTTATCCCTCTACAGCGGACGTATCCCGCGCAGGATCGCTTCAAATGTGTTTGCGGATGGTGCATACACCGAGTAGTAAGGACAAACCTGAGACCTGGAAACGAACCAGACCCTAATAAAACCCTCATTAGCGAAGTGGCCATCAGCTCGACTGTAACCGTCTACCAGGGGGGAATCAATGGTCCAGGAGCCTGATGACTTTAATGGAAAAGTTTATGGTACGTTTTGAATGGGCGTGCCGTTAAGCTTTAAGGTTGTTTCTGCGCGGAAGATCTTACAGTGTGACAAGGGAGTTCTCAGCATACGCCATAGCGAGCGGACTCCCAGAAAGAGAGAGGGAGACAGAGTAATCCTTCACGCGACTGCATCTATGGCACGCCTAAAGGTGCACGGCAGCCCGTGCATGACACTGAGGATGAGGCGAAAACACGGGAAGTATTTAATCGTAGGCGGTGATTATCTCAGCCCAACGACCGATTTGATTGATCGGAGTGTAATCCCAGGTCCAGCCTAATCTCTGGAAGGAATGATGCGTGCTTTTTTGTGTAATATGAATTTTACATTGGCTTGGTGCACAGGTTTAACACGAGCGTCTGGAAGTATTGGAGGATTTCGTAGAGTAGCGAGCTGTCATATAGATAGCCTCCTGCGCAAGCTATCCTCCTCGATAAATTAAGGCATGGTGATTCTTCTTGATAACTGATAGATCAGACACCAGCATGTCCATTAAGTTGCTGGCTTTCTTCTTCTTTGAACGTTTGCATCGTTTCTAATCGTCAGTTTCCCCGACCTCTGAACAGCGCGCTGTGAAAGACCATAGCGGTAAAGCAGAGGCCGCAGACGGCGCGCACTTTGTACAACATGAAGTGCATTCTTGCCTGCTTTTCCGTTTTTCTTTGGGCACTGTTTGTTTGACGCTTGCGTGATGCACATCCCAGCGCGCCCGCCAATATACATCTCGAATCGTGAAGGCCTCCTCTAAACATCACTGTGTATAGGCCTCTTTGGCGAAACGTTCAGCTCATATATCATCTATCAGCAGTGCATTTCTGCATACCATCTTAGGAACAGAGGGGATGAGAAAGTTACGTATGTTGCCAGGCGCTCGCTAAGCGTACCGTCCGATGATACACGACATCTGAAATCACTGTTCACATAGAAACGCTAAAATCCAGGAAATAACTGCATTTTCAGCCCTCCACAAGGGAAAGTCCCCTCTACATTTTCATATGTTTGAATAGGCGTTGAAACTTTGGCACACAAAAAAGGCATATAAAAAGAGATGGAGAGAAATGTTTACTAAACGCCGTACTGTTTGTGAATCTGCTACGCAGCCCACCCTATACATATAAACAGCAGACGACTGCACGTTGACGAAAGCCAGCATGAATATACCCTTCCTGATACAACAGAAAGCTTTGTTATGCACCAGGAACTAAACAAGGTGTTGAAGCAATGTTTTCTTCCTTCCGTTAAATATTATTTACCAGTTGGGGGGGGGGGGGGGGGGGTCTTTTCGTCTCCTTTTACAGCCACCCGCGGCACAAGAGCCGAGCGAAAACAATCCCTACAGAGGAGGTCACAGTACGTGCCTTCAGCTGCCAGGAACAAACCAATCAAGGTTGGCACGTTTTCTTCCTTCTCAACTTCTTTTTCTTGCATCCTGGCCCGCATACCGCGCCACTGAAAGCTTGAAGCTCACGTCACAAATTGTATCAGCCTGCTCGCGCAATTCAATATGCGCTTGACGTTGGATTCATCTTATTGAATTTCGTTTTTCTTTGTCGCTGTTGGCGAGGAAAATAATAAGCGTAAACGACACAACGCAGCAGGAGAGTAAGAATGCGTAAATTTGCAAACCAAAATGACTGCGATGGAAAAGGAATCAGCCAGAACATTGCCCTTCCGTGACGAGCATTAATACCGGACTTCTTATATATGTCGTTGTTGTCAGTGGATGAGCAAGCTGAGCGGAAATCCGTATAAAAGAATGTTTTCGAACGACAGCGGAACATTGTAAAGTATACACATTACACGTTCGCGCCTCCACGTCCTATTAGTGAACATTTTGCGCATACGGTGAATTTTCTTTTGTTAAAAACCAATGGGTTTGCTTCACATTGCTGGGGTCAGCCTACAGGAAACGAGATAGCCTGTCAGTATCAGGCCCTGGGACCGTTTGTGCAGAAATCTCGCTAGAACGCACTTCGCGCTTAGGGAATTCAGCTGACGTGGGCTTGAAATGTAGCAGAGAACTCCGGCATAACTTTCAACGTGCCAGTCTCCTTTGAAGGACGTCGGAAGAGGGCTTGGAGTGGTATTCCGGAGCTCAGATCCGGACGGCGATGTAAATAATTTTTTAGCACGCAGCCGAAACTTCTCGCTTGTAAAAACGACAACGCAGGTAAAGAGCTAATATTACATGAGCGCATTATTTCATGACACACCGTAGAACTCGAGTTTTGACGCTGACGGGATTTCGAGCCACATTTTCTCTGCCCCTCAAAAGTAGGTTACGTTACAAGGGCGGCTAATTAAAAAGTTTACGTGCCACTCACCACACGTAACGTCCACTGTGGGCTCCTAATGACCAGAACTTAATTGCTCGCTGCCCCAAATTGTTACGATAGCTCCCTCATCTCTCCCAGCGGTACTCGCGAGGGCAGTAGCCTGCAAAAGTTTGCCGTGGAAGCTGTATACCTGTTGCCAAAACAACAGGAAAACAAAATCGGTGCACCTTTCGTCTTCTTTCTTTGCCCAAGCCGCAGATCTGCGGTCAATTTAGCGTTGACCCTGTATTTGCCGCCTTCTCTCCGTTGGCTGAGAGAGAAGAAGGAGACGGCAGAAGGACACGCACCCCAAGCGTTTCTTGTCACGGGCAATCCACACGATCGGGGATTACTTCCTTTCTCCCTCGTGCCCTCCCTTCCCCAGTGAGCTGAGCGGCGAGTCAATACTGCGCCGATAAGTGTATGTATCGAGGCTGAGTAAACGAAGGACTCTCCAGCGCCTGCCGCGAACACGCTCGAAAGGTCCTCGCGACGCGGTTCCGTAACGGGTCTAAACTTAGTATTCTGCTACGTTTCGCGAAAAGCCCGCGGCGGCGACGACGTCGGTGGGAGATCGATGCGCCCTCCCTGCTGTCTCCCCAGAGAAGGCTGGGCCGGGGTGTCCGGTGGCATTTGCGCGCGAGACGGGCCAGTTGGCCGCCGGTGTTGACTTTCTTGGGAAAACAGGCTGTCCCCGAGCACGCTCCGAAGAAAGGCGCACGCGGGCGCGTTGTAAGTAGTCTCGCGTTGCGCGAAACCTCTGACCTCGGCGAACCAGTGGCTGTGCACTATAAGGCCGCATTGAACACCAGGTCGCGCCTACGACGGGATGGTCTCAGTATGGCTTATTCGCTACATATCACGCATATTGGCACAAGGACAATATGTTGGCAGTTAAAATGATTGCCGCTCTGGAGCTGCGGAAGGAACCTCCTTCGGATTATTGCAAAAGTTGTTTCTGGACCACTGCAAAAGCACAAACTATGGCAGCAACTTTGTGTGAAAACACAATGAGCACCGAACGTCAGCTTTTCCATGCAAGATAATATGGCCATTCTCAGCTCTGATAAGCAATCAATAGACCATTCGCAATGTAAACACGAAAATAGCTGCGCTATCGATACAAGGACGGAGAAGAGGCAAGACGCACACAAACGCGTTCATGTGCTCCTTGCCTCTTCTTCGTCCTTGTATCAACAGCGCAGCTCTTTTATCGCATCCAATTATGAACCAACTAGCCCGGCAAGTTCTATTCTCGCAATGTACGTTCGTGCTATTCTGTCTTCTTTCCCGAGCCTGAATGAAACATATTGCCGCGAACGATCCAAGTATTTACTTGTTCTTTTTTGACAGCCGCCGGCATGCGGCCTTAGCACAGTGATTACAGTGCGAGGATCGATTCTGTCCTTTGTGTTCATGCTCGTTGTCGCGAGATGTTATCATTTTCTTTGTCGTGCAAGATGCGTCGAGAGGAATCTAGAAGATTCCTGCCACTGGCGTGTGTTTCTGCAATGTTCCAGAGTGTACTATCGGGGACAAAAGTATCTGGACCACACGTGTGGCGATTATGGACTAGAAGCATGATGTAAACGAACTACCATCTTATTTCTCTAACGCACATGAAAGAACTAAAATCCAACTTTCACATTCACAAATCTGGTCCGAGACTACTGGCCGATACGAAAGCTACGCGCTTCGCTTGCAGCTTGCCTGGTGCACAGAATTTTGTCCCCGATAGTAAGTCAAAACTATGAAGGTGTTTGAAGACAGCGAGAAAAATTATTTTCATTTTCCTTGTAAATATTTGCCCCCTCTGTTTTTTTCATATCTAGGTTGCCTTCCCATTTGTTTATTTTACTATTGCTTGATAATTTGTTCTTTGTATGCTCTGGAAATGTGTACCGTGATAGATTTATTAATATTGTAACGGATGAATGTAGAACTACTATATTTGTACGCAAAGTGACTCTTACTGAGTGGAAGGTGAGGCGATGGTTCAACATGCACTCTGCATCTAATTATTCACCGATGTTAGTTGTCCTGTTGCTTCACAAAGATTATCGACAAGATTTTTTTCTTTCTTTCTTTAAGTGCTGTGACTTCGATATTGCTATTTCACTGGCCAAGAAATGTGCCTGCCTCGGGTTCAGTAGCCGAGCAACCACTGAGCTATCGCAGCGCGTGCTATCGCTCATTATCGCCAGGGTGAAGTAGGATTAAACATTCGCCACTTGACGCAGTGGCTCCCTGACGGCGCCACAAGAACGACAAAATCGGGGCCACGGCCTTCTACTCCAATACACTGCAGTAACGATTAGAGGCACGCATCCAGTCTGTAATGTAGCGTGTTCACGCGCTCCGCTAAAATATTTTCTTGTTATATATATATATATATATATATATATATATATATATATATATATATATATATACTAAAACCTTCTGCAGCCAACCGATACCACCCTTCCTATCCAAGCCGCCCTATGGGACACACGTTTGGCTCAATCTGTTCCGCGCAGTATTGACCCGATAAAGCACCCGGCGCGCTACAGGAAACCAGGCGCCTTACACCACAACCATGGCTTCAATGACCAAAATTATTAAATTTATTGCACGAACGCAGCCTTACTTGGCCACAAAGCAACCACCCAAGCTTTGCAAAAAGCGCCATGTATTCGGCGATTTGCGGACCAGTGTGCCCGCACAACTAAAAGCCCAGTTCCTTGCCGTCGTAGAATTAATTTAGAATATCTCAGCACACAAGCGGGCTGCCTTCTGAGCTGCATCCTCACTTCCGCCTGCTCAGAGCGCTCATACAGTATTTAAAAAGCTATTCACACATCACTGTACCAGTGCAATGTTCCCGGAGTAACTATACGGTTTCTGGGAAGTGACTGGCACATCCCTCAACTCGATACCACATCCACCCTCTAGTGGTTCGGAGGATGTGGCCTCCCAAACACAATGCGGCCTCGTTTATGGTCAGGGCAAGATCACGCTCCGAGAGCAGCGAGTTACTTGCGCGCTTTTGGCGACAAGGCTGCACGTGTACTGGCCAGGTAAATGCGCACGATAAGCACTGTATCCAAGACGACCCCGCAACAAATGCTCCTAAGGATATTCTGATATAGCACGCATCTATTCAGGAAGCGCCCCCATTTTGATACCTTACATGCTCAATCCATGCCACAAATCCAAACTCAACACAAACCCAATTCATAGGCGAACTAGCGTATTACCAAACAGCAGCATTTTCTTGCCGAAGAACTTGTCAAGCGCGTGAAAGCCATCCAGGCTTCATGGCTAGGGATATCAAATTTCAGAAAAATAGCGTGTTAGCGCGTTAGAAGTAGACGGCTCGCTAGCAGAAAAGGCGCCCAGTGTGCTAGAAAAGCCGGACGAGAAACAGGTGCTGCCAGGAAGAAAGAAGGCACACTGGTTTTGCCGCCCCCCCCCCCCCCCCCCCTGCAGACAAGTGGAAAGGCAGAAACCGCATCGCAATGGCTGCCGCCAATGAGCTTCATGAATTAAAGTCGGTGGATTTGATCACGGCTGTCGCAACCGCCCCCGTTTCATAGGACGTTTCGAACAAGTTCTGCAGTTTTCATGTAGTTGTAGAGATATAACGGAGCGAAAAACCTGCGTAGAATTAGCCTTTAAAAAAAGGTGGGTGGTTGCACGCGTGTCCTGGATCTCTAATTACTTTAGTGTTGTAAAGCAGTGATTGCGGTATTCGAAGCTGGACCTCTATGTGAAATTAGTCTGCAAGAACAGCAATTCCGTGAACGCGTGTGGACTCGCGCCATTGCGAATATGACGCGAACGACCTGGCTTGAGCACATACACAATGCTTGGTCTGCATTAAAAGAAAGATTAGTATCAAATTTTTTTAGTTAATCTAAAGATGACGTACGTGCGGAAATACAATCCCCCCGATTAGCGAAGATCCACAAAGTTAAGCAAAGTACTGGGCTAGCGCTCTTATAGCCGCGTTTAGTTCAAGGAAATAAATCAGGACTTATTTTTGTTCCCTTTTATTTCATATCAGAAAGTTAGGAACGAAACAAGAACGCACAGTTTCATTAGAATAATTTATTTTGTAACTCGGAAACAATTAAATAATTATATTTCTAGAATAAAAAGATGCTGCAAAGCGTTTTCAAGAAAAGTTGGCGACATGTGCAGAATATTATTGCCAGTGAACAGGCTATGCTCCACTCGTTTCCTAAAAACCCGATTAGGTCGTATGGCATTCTTAATGAATTTTCGAAATCCCATGCCTTTGGGTTTCCAAAAATTTGAATATTTTACTCCCTAAACCTATCCATAACAGCCGTGTTTCGAGTGGCTAACGGATAGCCAGAGTGAGATCTCTTCATAAGACTGTCAAGCGACTCATTATCACCATATTTTGCTATCACCCTCCTTAATTCTATCCCCTACTTTGTTTTCGGCATCTCGCAAGCTTCTTGAGTGCATAATACATATACCCATTTCTGAATTTTTATACGCGTTATTTTGTTAGTGCCCAACATGCATTTAGAAAAGCGTTTTCCACAACTCCCTTAGTCACTGCTCTACACACATGATTTCGCAGCCTCAATAAATAGGTCGATGCAATCTTCATGAACTTAACAAAAGCCTTCAAATAAGTTCCGCGTAAAAGGTTACTGATATTAAGGAATACCGAGCTGATCAATTAGATCTCAGCTTATGTTATGCTTTCTTCAATGACTACTGTAGTACTGTCCTCATAAAGTTCCAATTGGGTATGCAGTCTTGCAAAGCTTTGTTCTCGGACATATGTTACTTTTAATATTTATTAATAGCATCGTAAGTAGTGTTATATAAAAATTATCCTATATGGAAAATACTATTATTGACTTTGAAGTTAACAACACTATTGAATAACTTGAATAACTGCAGCCAGATGATGCTTTTCAAAAAGTTGTACCTTCCTCTGGATGAAGACTGATAAATGGCGGATAATTAAAAAAAAAACGGTATTAACGAAATTTACTCTAAAAAAACATCTCTTCTTTTCATGTACTCACTCCCTAATGACCTACTATTCGTTGTGACGCACACTACGTATATTGGCCCATGGATGTCAGGTGAATTAAATTAATCGAACATTCTGTCACCCACGCATTCATTAAAAAAATCTTTTCTCTTGAACGAGTCTTGAAACAGTCTCCACCAGCTTTTATCTCACTTGCTTATAACTCTATTGTACTTGCCACATTAGATGATGCAGCTGCTATCTAGCCTCCTTACTTTCAGGAATATGTTACCGAAATGGAGTTTATACAAAAAATAGGCAATTCGGTTTAGGCGTTCGACGCACTTCGATACCATCCGTCAACAAAATGTAAAAGGGTATTGCGCCTGAAATTTCAGTTTCACTTAGCTACTAAGAAACCTTATAAAGTATTTTTCTTTTCATTTACAACTTATTTTTTACAGAGTTCTCTATCCGGGTAGAGGTATGCCTAGCGATAACTTTCTTCATTAGGCCTGTCAGTCAATTGGAATCAGCTAGATCCTGAACCAGCTACACTGTCCGCTCTGAACGTTTTTTCTCATATGTTTCGTCTGATCTCATCCTGTTTCATTAAGATTGTGCGCCCATGTTCTCGAGCATGCTAAACTCCCAGATTTATAAACAAAAAAAAAATATTTCATATAGCCCAATAGACACAAAATCAATTTGACTCGTGCTCGCAGGGTAGGGAAATGCTTGCTTGGACAAATGTTTCCACTTTTACGTTCCAGCATGTGCACAAGTTTTGTATGCCTTCCGCAATCCCGTTGCACAGCCAGCCAGAGCTACGCAAGCCAATTGCCAAACTGCTACCAGTTTTTCTACACAGATCAGCGACGGCACAATTGGAAGCATCTGAGATTCGGCTCATGTGAGCGAGTGGTCGGTTGCTACAAAGACCTCTCCACAATGTAGGTACTTACCAGACACACAGATAAGATCCTTTAAACCGGATTTGACTTGATTACTACGTTGTATTATGCGCAACGAACTCCGATTGGAAATTTTGGCAGTTTTTACCTCTTCTGAACACAAAAAGAAAAGACCGTTGTTTTTTTTTTTGTTTTTTTTTGTTTTTTTTTCTCATGATTTCGTTTTCAACCATAAGGAAAATAAAACCGCAGCAGGCACAGGACGAAGGGAGGAGAGAACAAAGGACAACACAAGCACTTATATTTCAATTCTTCGGATGAGATTGGGAGCCCTATTAAAAGCGCGCTCTCTCCACTCGGTGTTACATGTGCGGTACATGCATTCATAGGTAAATATGACATTTAAAAAAGCTGACGAAATCCGCCTAAGAGTTCGCATTGTGCGGGTTCGTTTGCTTTTTCTTGGCTTTCGTAGAGCAGCTTGTGGCGCGTGTGTATTGTGAAATCTGTTTTCTGAGATGCACGCTACAGCTTCGGCACGACTGACAGCAATCCGCCGCCAAACAAAGAGTTCCTGGGGGGCAGGCTGCGCGCGCTCCAGCCCCAAACCGGATGGAGACCGTGGTTTGTTTTCGTTTCGGAAGTCCTGCCGTGGCGAAATGTTTTTGCCTGCGCGTTATGCTCACCCGACGCGCCTTCTGTTTTACTCCCCTTAGGACAAACGCACCATGGACTATAAAAAGGAAAGATCGAGCGGCCACCGGAACACGGCGCCTCACTCTATCAGGCGTGGACCCCCGAGATGCTGGGCCTGTTCGAGTGTAGATCAGCGCTTCCCCTTCGCGTCGGTTCCTTCCTCCCTCCCTCGAAGCGTGACGCTACAGCGGGCTAGGAAGCGGGCAGCCGTGCTACCCCGTGCTTTCGAAAGTTTGTTTAGTGCGAATAAGGGACGCGGAGTCTGCGAGAAGTGCGCGCGCATCGTGCTGAAAAAAAAAAAAAATAATAATAATAATAAATAAAAGCAAGTGCAATTTCGCGCCCCCCTTTGGTTTTCCTTCTTTTTCTTTGTTTTAATTTTCTTTCGCCGGTCCCGAGCTCGTGACGACAGGGCAGGAACGGCAATTCGCGCTTCCACCGTTGCCTATGTACACGTCGCCGTTCAGCAGCGCGTCGCCCGCCCCTCCCCCCGGTTGTCTCCTCCGGCGTGCCGAGTATTTACTGGAAGGTCGCAGTCGGCTTGTTCCGCGCCGATTGGCCACGCAAACGAACCTTGTTCACTTGTTCCGATGTCCACCGCTATTTTGTTTCAGTCTCTATGCCTTGATCAGGTCGCTTGTAGCCCCAACGTAGAAATACTGCTCACTCATGCGCGCGAATGTGCGAGTGATTATTTTGTGCCAAAGCACAGAAGCCTAACTGTGACAGATATCCAGGGTTCACAGGCGTAGTCAAGAATTGTTAGTATGAGACCAGGTGACATGGCTGAATTTGGACGATACACCATCGTTGCTGTCGCGTGGCGTTCCTTGGCGCGCGTTCAAGTGTATAGGATTGCAGATGGCAGGAACACTAGACAAGACGAGACTTCTGGTTGGTCGCTTCGAAATTGGCGGCTGGTGAGGTCACGTCTCTGTCGACCAATCAGGTGCGCCGCTCGCGCGGACAGCTTTTGTTGACGACGGTATGAGCCATTAAAGGCTTTCGCCTTAACAAATGCTGGTGGCTTAGCTCATGCTAGGCTAGGATATACGTACATGACAAAATCTACTGTTAGGCCTCGTTTTGCTTGTGTATATGCGCTCTGGTCGACACTGTGTACTAACACACAGTTTGCTGTGTGTAGGGCACATGTTAGGTTTAGGTAGCGACACACCGTCGTAGTCTTTCAGCGGCTTGGCGGCGACCCTTCGGGACACGTTCCTCTCGTTCTTGGAGCGTCTTGATGATCCGCTAATCCTTTCTCACCCCATGTCGGCCAGCCTTGTACCATGCTACGACTTTTGGATCGGAAGACTCAATTTCCTGCAGCCTGTACTGCTGCCGTGACGAGCATGGCCGCTCTCCTTCTTCCATGGTGTGCGTCTAAGGAGCGAGCACATCGCCTCGGCTTATATCCCAGCTGTGCGGCGAGACTCGGCGCACACGCAGTGTGGCGCATAGCGAAGTGATGTCTGAAAAACTTTGAAAGAGCGCAAACACACACGACCACTAAGGACAAGAGACGAGACACAAGCGCCGACTGTCAACTGATTTTTATTGGAGCAAGGCAACACCTATATACACAGTAGCTTACATAAGATAAGGAGTTTCAGTAACGCACGTGCCAGCAAGAGATACTGGGAAAAAAACGAAAAACCAAAAAAAAAGCAAGATGCTCAAGGGGTGAACATATTAGTCGTTTTTTTCCCAGTGTCTCTTGCTCGCACGTGCGTTACTGAAACTCCTTATCTTATGTAAGCTACTGTGTATATAGGTGTTGCCTTGCTCCAATAAAAATCAGTTGACAGTCGGCGCTTGTGTCTCGTCTCTTGTCCTTAGTGGTCGTGTGTGTTTGCGCTCTTTCAAAGTTTTCCAAAAATGAACCAACTCGCCCAAAAAGAAGTGTTAACGAAGTGATGTCGTCACACGCTGCCGATTCGGCGCAGCAGCTGCGGCGGAGCGACGGTGCGCAGCGCACACCTGTGGCTCCGGCTTAACTGGTCGACATGGTAACGGCGCATGCACAGTAGGGGCTTCAGCTCGGCTCCCCGAAATGCGCTTCTGCTAGCCTGTAGCTTTCGCTACTAAACGTACTCTGTATTCGTGCTCATTATCACCCAAGGCATAAAGCAGGTCAAAGAGGCTCATTATCCTCTAAATTATTATCAGAGAAATATTAACAAACTGACTCAAGCAAACTGACACGTATCAACCTATAATTAGTTTACCATTTTGTTCTTGTTTTCTTCAACCTAAGGTGCCGCCGTCTACGGGAACAAAAAGAAAATACCCTTTGTGTCCTTTAGGTTCCATACGCCAGCGAATCACACCCAGGTGTTTTGGATGCATTTTGGGAAAGAGTTTTTAAACCCCAGATATTTTTAACATATTGTACAACTGCACCGAAATAAATATATCCGCAGATCCTTCCTCTGCAGGCTAGTAGTTTCCGCTATCTAGTTAAAAAAATGAAACGCACCCCAGTTGGTTTTCTATGACGGCCTCCTTGACGGTGGTTTTTTTCAATAAACTTCAGTTGTGAGTTCAGCGCCCGTCCCGTCTGTTCTTCACCTCCGTCCACGTCTGTTGCGCTGTTTTTCTATCATGTCCCCATACCAACTCGCCCAGATGTCTCTTCTATTACTCCTTCGTTACTCATGAGCGTATGAAAACTTTCAAAGCAAATTTTCTCAGCGCATCGGAACCTTAAACTACTACTATCTGCATGCTAATAGCAGCATTTAAAAAGATCCCATAGCTGCCTCAGCACTGTCCCAAAAAGCTGGGCTTGAACTGCGCGGAATTCTGGCCCTGCAGAGCATGTTCTATAAAAGACGGAGAAAGCGTACATTGCTTAGGTTTCTTCTGGACATCAAACAAGAAAAAATGTCGGTTCAGTGACCTCGGGAGAGAAAATCTCCCATTTATCGCGAAGCGCTTCCTCGGGAATATTTAATCTGAAGCCCCTTTCGCGCCGTCTGGCAGCCTTCGCCCTCGCAGCAATATTTTCTCGCCGTACAGAGTGAAGAACTCAAGCTCGTAGTGCCGGGGTGCTCGAGCGGTGATCCTACTTGGAATGCACCGCTTTCACACTTTGAGCCTTGTCTTTCCGCCATACGGCTGAGTCCTCGAAGCTTCGCGGCTTGGTCCTCGCAGTGGGAAGCTGCTAGAAGCTTGGGGCCCCCCTCGGATGCCGGTCAGCGAAAGCGTGGGGCGCTGCCTCGGAGATGCCGCTTTTCTCCGGCGAAGACCGCCGATACCAATGCGACCACTGCCGCGTCATCCATCAAGCAAATAAGCCCGGACGACGTGTCAGCGGACACGCAGGGCTATCCCCGCACGAAACAGGCGACGCCAAATTAGAGGATTTGGTTCGTGCATACTGTTGCGCCGCGGCGCGGCGCAACAGTACTCGCCTGCATGCCGCGGAATGGCTCTACCACAAGTACTCCGGCAGAGCGCAGTAGCGGTGTGACGAGAGCTATTACGTTCGTAGTAAGCGGATGAGATCGGGAAAGCGCCAAGTCATCATCACGCCGGCGACGTCGCTATGTAAATCTAGTTAAGAGGCGAGGTCTGGCCGGCGCGGCCTCCGTCAACGCTGGCGCCGAAAAGATAGAGGGGCGTCGCTCGCTCGAGCAGTTGCCCAATCTGCGTTGCCCGCGAGTGCAGAAGTAGTAAAATAACGCATGCCGCGTTTTCTTGCTGCCGTTGCTGCGAGGAGACCAACGTTGGCCGCCCACGGCAGCGAGCGGTCGGGTTGCGAAAGCCTTTAGAATGCGCGCTGGCGCCCGACGACGATGCGGATTTGAGCGGCTGCTCGGCCAGAGAGAGTTGGGATATATGTGATGCTGGCTGCTCTTTAGCTCTAGCACGCAAGGGCGGCGGTGAGCGAGAGGGGCGGAGGCGCTCTTCTGAGGCGCTCATTACTTTTACACTCGACCAAAAAAAGCAGCGTGTTGATGAGCGTTAAGCAGGAGAGTAATTAAGCAACAAGGGTTGGTTCCAGCGTTGTCCCTTTTCTGCGCTCTCCAAGCCTGAATAAACAAATTAAAATCACCACAAGTCACTCGTGCTAGTCACGTCGCGCAAGCGAATGCCTGATATCCCTCTTTTATTTTTCTCTGAAGAATTTGCTTTCGCTCCAGTTTGGATTGCCATTTTGGCAAACTGCACATAAAAGATAATGCTATCTTAGTCAGTTAGATTTCATGACGTCGAAGCTCGACCGGTTTCGCCAAGAGGAAACGCTCCCGATTAGCTGCTGTCACTGTCGACACACTTCCTTTCCTACAGCAAGTCCCCTTCATCAGCGGGGGTCGACGTGAACATCGAGTATCGCTTATTCCGCAGATCTGCATAGCAAAATCTCTCTTCGAGAGACTCTCTTGCAGAGAGTAGAACTGTCGCACGCATGCACTTTTCTTTCCACCAGGCAAGCGCGATGAATACAAAATGCAGGTCCATCAAAGCTTGCTAAACTGCTGCCCGCGTAGAGCCGAAATGTGCAAGTGAGACTCAAAAGAGAGTCAACACTTGAGAGTTTCCGACGCCGACAGGTGAAGCCTGCTCGCAAAAGAGCTTGTTATGCGAGCGCACATTTTAGCCTCCAGAAGATCGTCGAGATGCAGCAAAGCCCGTGGGAATTCAACAACAATAAAAAGGAAAAGCTAGCTAGTAGCCACGGTGCTGACGGTTCCTCAGAAGTCGGCTTCCCGACCGCGCCCTCGCTCGCCAACGTCCATCCGCTCTGCCGTCGGCATCATTTCAGGCGCTAATCTCCTTTAGGCGCGCAGCCGCGTGGTCCTACATCTGTTTGCGCGTGGTGAGGGCCTTCGGCGGCCGATCGATTAGAATCGGCGGCTGGGCGCCCCTTTGAGTCGGTGCGTCGCCGCCGATCTCGCTTCTCATGCTAATCACCTCCGCGGCGGAGAGGCGCCGCCACCGGAGCCCATCGGCTGCTCACTCGGCGCCCGAATTATAATTGCAAGTTGGAGAAACCCAATTACTCCGGGCACCCGTCCTCAGAGAGAGCCACGTGGACTCGAGTTTAGCTCTGCGGTAGAGATGCGGTGGCCCACTGTTCGAGGCGGTGCGCGCGCGTCACGAAGACCGCCAGGCAGAGCGCGGAACCGCTCTCTAAACTTCTGTTACAAAATGAGCCAGCCTGAGGCCCGAACGTTGCTGTCTTTCATTTCTCCCGAAGGTTTTGTCGTTTTGTCCCTTCTCCCGAGAACTGTACATGAGCACCTCCTCTGCACGCAGTCGGGACTCCGTTCGGTGATAAGGCAACAAGCTAATTCTGTTAACACGAAATGCAGCGCACGATTAAAATTTCTAGCGAGGAGCATATTTAGACTATAAGATAAACAATAAAAGGAGGAGCGCCGTGTATTTAAAACTCGACATGTCTAGTCGCTATCAACTTTCATAAGACCGCGATGGTTTCCTAAATAGACAAATGATATATGGTCACAATTCTCTTAGGTAAAATTTCCCATATTGGGTCCTTGGTCCTCTGGAACTGGTTGGCTATTATAACTACTGGCTGCATGATGCAGCCAGTGGCGGGACCCGCTGTCTCGGGGGTTTCTGTGCTTGGTCGCTAGCTGCTTGTGTCTGATGCTATCGCCATGCAAACGCAACCAATGCCACAGGGCCAAATTGATCTTAAACTAAAAATGAATTGTTAGAGAATACGACCCCTGCTCTCCGGACCGACGTGGGCGTTTTTCTTTTTACCAGATCTAAATATATATATATATATATATATATATATATATATATATATATATATATATATATATATATATATATATATATATATATATATATATATACGGCTTCATGCCCACGCTGCAATCGTAAGAACATAGTTTGCGATTTAAGACCAAGAGAAAAACAGAGCGCAATTATTCTGTCTTCCTTGTTTCTTAAAGTATAGGATTCTTCCAAGAAAGGTCTTCTTCTTAATTCAAACCCTTCATGCTTACCCTCAGAAGAAAAATGTCAAAGTCATACGGCCCCGATAGAAAGAAATGTGAACAACGCGGCGGCTTCATGTTCCGTTGTCCAAATTCCTTGCCGCCGCACTTGCACATGAATGGTAACAAAAACAAGCCGAAATCATCAATGTTCACATCATGAACGACTCCGCACCTTTTGAAGCGGAAGCTCCACTACGGCACCCAACTCGACCCTTCAGCGTCAGTGTCGGTGAAAGAGTGCCAACTGGAGCTTCTCCTTTCATATGGGAGACATTAAGCTTGCCTCGACATCTGAATTCACGTTACCCCTATGCCACGAACAGGAGCTGCCAACTCGGGTCGCTGTTTTCATATGGGATGTCAGAATCAGCCTGCCAAAACCGTTTGCATTCCTGTTACCCGTATAGGACACGGATCCACGTCCATACGACTCGGCTAAAGCGGGACTTTATATGTGGACTGGTAGCCATGTAGCGCCTTACACTGATAGGGCGTGATAGGGGAATAATGCAGCAGGCAAAAGAAGCTTCCGCTTCCATCCGGATTTAACCATATCTAAACCACAGCTAATTTTTTCTTACCACGCGGGCACAAGCGCGAGCTGAAATTCGCGCAGATGAGTGCATATCCGGCGCGCTGTTCACATTTCTTTTCATAGCCCCGGTACTGTTATTTAGAAGTTTTAATGCACCGTACGTCCAGTCGATATAAACAGACACCAAGCTCCACTTCGGTTTTCGGAAGCGCAACCATTAAAATGGAACTCAAGTTTTCTTATACCTAACGGGCTCTCGATAATCACGAGTATAGACCGGATGGAGCAACGTCGAACAAAGCTCCCCAGGCCGGAGATTTTGCTCTTAAGCTGCGCGGTTTGCGATTTATTACGCCAATACTGAATCCCTAGTTCTCGCGAGGCAAAGGAGAAGTAAACTATTCGAAGATTTACACCCTTAGAGGTGTTACATGTGCCACATGGCGCGACTTTTCAGCGGTCGCCGCCTCAAGCCATATATATGTATGTAGTCCACGCAGCGTAATGTGAAGGGCAGCCTTTCCGGATTAAATGAAAATGTCCCCATCGATATATATATATATATATATATATATATATATATATATATATATATATATATATATATATATATATATATATATATATATATATATATATATATATATATATATATATATAGGGAGCTTGCATGAAGCGATGCATGCTGGGTAATCTGTCATGATGTTGTCGCTGGCAGCAGACGGCGGGCAGCGCAGCTAGGCTGAATAGAGCAAGTGCCTTATCGTTTTCGACCATCCACCGAGCAAACACGCGGCTTTGCGTGCGCTGCTCTTACGTGCGTGCAATTTTCGGCAGATTTCCGAGGAACGTATACGCGTCGACGCTGTGCCCGAAAAATGGGGCGCGCTATAAAAAAATACAAAGGTCGCGGACCTGTTCAAGCTACGCCTCTTCAAGCGCGAACGAATGACTGCATTATGCGTCTGGACCTGGCCGTCCGTCGACATCGCCAACATTCATGACTTCAGTTCTTGCGAGTCAAGTTGCGAATAGTTTCATACTTGCCCGGATTGGCGTCGATCTCGCATGTGTTGGCCCGTGTGAGCCCTTCGCGTCGGCGTCGCTAGAGGAATCATTTGCCTTCTCGCCCTCGTGCCCCTCGTGCGTATTTTTTGGAATCGTGAAGAACTCGCAGTCGGCCTGTTCGATCGCGCCAGCATCGTCTGCGCGCACTACGCATCCATGCTGACGAGTCTGTGTGGTAGTGCCCTGCGGCGTCGTCTGCTGCCAGCGACATTACCCAGTGTATATATATATATATATATATATATATATATATATATATATATATATATATATATATATGAAGGAAAGAAGCCAACAGTCGGCGAGGCCAAGGAAAGCGTTGGGGATGGTACTTTATGTCTTTTTTTTATTTTTTTAATGTTTACTTGTATAATCACAGAAATTAGTAATGTAATCTATTAGGGGAAAGATAATTAAACACAAAGTAGAAGAAAAAACAAAGTGCCGATGGTGGGAACCGAACCCACGACCTCCGAATAACGCGTCCGGTGCTCTACCAACTGAGCTACATCGGCCGCTGTCCCCCCTGCTACTTGCTTGGGTATTTATGTTGTCTGTATACGAACCTTGAGAGTGTTCACCAGCGCCACCCTCAACCATAGCGGCGGACGTAGAACGTCCTTTGTTACCGCCAGGAAAGCTCTCAAGGTTCGTATACAGACAACATAAATACCCAAGCAAGTAGCAGGGGGGACAGCGGCCGATGTAGCTCAGTTGGTAGAGCACCGGACGCGTTATTCGGAGGTCGTGGGTTCGGTTCCCACCATCGGCACGTTGTTTTTTCTTCTACTTTGTGTTTAATTATCTTTCCCCTAATAGATTACATTACTAATTTCTGTGATTATGCAAGTAAACATTAAAAAGATAAAAAAAAGACATAAAGTACCATCCCCAACGCTTTCCTTGGCCTCGCCGACTGTTGGCTTCTTTCCTTCATGTATTATAACGAGTACCCTCATTTCCCCTTAACTGATCTATATATTTATATATATATATATATATTGACACATGCCATTCATAGAAGACAAAGATTTGAACAGGCGATTCGGAGAAGACGACGAAGCAATAACAGTGCTCCGCTTTCGTGCTGACCTGACTAGTTGTAGGTGTTCTTCGGTGCCAGAGTGCTAGAGCACCTTCTGTGTAACGTTACGTTACAAATCTGGTGGAGGTGCTGGGTATCAATCCAGTACTGCATAATCAACCTGTCACTACGGAGCTTACCCCCGTACATCAACGCCTCGGCCGCCGCCTACGTGGAGAGCCCCCT
This sequence comes from Amblyomma maculatum, assembly GCF_055883805.1. Classification (NCBI taxonomy): domain Eukaryota; kingdom Metazoa; phylum Arthropoda; class Arachnida; order Ixodida; family Ixodidae; genus Amblyomma; species Amblyomma maculatum. The sequence goes on along the minus strand of NC_139344.1, from coordinate 264,250,401 downwards.
GAATTCGGACCCCTTCCGGCCGCTAACAGGACGACGCACCCTCAGACGGCCGTTGAACCTGCTGCAATGACATCTGAGAGCAGGCTTCCCACCCACATAGTGTGTCATTGCCCCCCCCCCCCCCCTTCTTATATATATATAATAATAATAATTTTTCACGAGCATATTCTCCATTTTTCGTTCCTTATAAAGGCGGGCCGCCGAACGGCGGCTTCCCAGATACTATACGGTGATACTATTGGAGCGAACTGTTTCTAAAGATCGCTAACAGCAGTTACAGTTAACCTGTATCCCTGCTTAGACGCGCTGGTTAGCGTCTCCTCCGCATTCCTCCACTCAGCCACCTTCCGGATTGTTCCCGAGGTAACACGCTCCGCATTTCTCCACCTTTGCCATAACAACGGTAGCCAGCCTCACGGTTCTCTCGGTGGAAGCCCCACTCCGGTTGTTGTGCATCCTCCGCTCTCGTCAGAGCCATCCAAGCCGCTAAGCTACCAGTCGTCACCCACCACATCTCTCTCTTCCCTCCGCAATGTTCCTCTCTCTCCCATTTTTCCGCCTTCCAACCGCCACCTGCTTGTGGACGCCGATGACGGAACGAAACTGTGGAATGAGCTAATAGGAGGTAACGCTCCCAACAAGGCCTCCAAGCGTTGTTTCGGCAACCGTCTCCACGTTGTCGCCCCCTTTGGGAGCGGAACAACGCCTCGCCTTTGCTGCGCGAATCTTTGAAGGCCCTGTATTCGAAAAGTGTCCAAACACCCAGGGAGCATGATAAGCTACGTCAACCGCATATCGAAGATATCCGTATAACATGCAGAAATGATCTGCATTATCGCATACCGTAAACCAGCTGCAGAGTTCAGTCAGCGTCTTTTTGGCTCATAATTTCCCAGTGTTACGTTTCTCCACCGAGAAGTGGGACAGCTGACGCGGCCACCGCATAGCAACAGGCAGAACCGCGAGCGGATCGGCCATTTCGACGCCGTTCATCGGCCGCGTAACGCTTCCTCCCGCCGACAAGTCTCAGCGTGCTCCTGCCACGCGCCAAATGTGTGTGCGTGCGTGTGTGTGCACAAGCTGGCCAAGCCTGGAGATCGAGGGAAAGTGCGTCGCCCTCTCCTGTCTGCAGGAGGTGGAGGAGATGAGGTCGGAACACCTGCGATTGAGTCATTCGTCGTGAACCAACATGTTTGGCTCTCCCTTTCCTGTGAGGGTTTACCCTTTCCCTGTGAACTGGAAAAACTATAAAAAGCAGCGGCCGACTCCGCTGAGATAGAGACTACTTTGACGCGCCGTTGTTACGACGTTAGACACCAGCTGTGTGAGAGTGTCTGTAATCTCTCCGGGTCAGCTTCACTGCCCGTTTCTTCATGATGTTGCAGTAAAGGTTGTTTCGTTAAAAGACGCCTCGTCTTTGCTGGCACCTTTGATGCCGTCCGCCGTCCACGGAGCCGCCAGGCCAACGCTACCGAGAGGCCGCGCGCCGCAGCGGTACGCTACCCCGGCGCTCGCGACCCAAACCTAACAACTGGCGTCAGCGGTGGGTTGAGCACGCGACCACCAAATGTAACAACTGGTAGGCAGCGGTGGGACGACCAAGCCGTAATCGTGAGCGGTGGGACGACGACGACCAAGCCGTAACCGTGGTCGGAGGGACGAGTCAGGCGATACCGTCGTCCAACAACTGGTGAACAGCGGAAAGCGGAGAGACGAGGACGACCAAGCAGTGACCGTGGTCGGTGAAACGAGCCAGGCCTGACCGAGGTGCAACATCTGGTGGGAAGAGCGGAGATGTCCGAGGCGTGACTCGTGAATCAAAGCAGCTCAGCGGAAAGGCGGGAGCAGTGCAACGAGCCCTGTGTGATGACTGGTTGCCTGCAGCGGAACGACTGCGTTGGATTCTTGGCTGCGAGGTTTGGTGAGTGCGGGACTTTCTTCTGCTGAGTTTTGCCAGGCTTTTGTTAAGTAGAGAACAGAGCTGGTAATTGTGTTGTCGTTGTTGCTGGGTTAATTGCAGCAAGGCAATAGTGGGCAGTAGAGAAGGCAGCACTCGGAACAGCCATGGGTTTGGATTTGAAGTCGTTGCGCAAACCGAAATTGCTGGAGCTTGCGGAGGAGTTGGGTCTGGATTTGTCAGACAAACTCAGAAAACCAGAAGTGTTAAAGGCTATTCTTGCGTTGGAAGCTGAAGATGACGAGCTTTTGGAATGCCTTGAGATCATTGACGAACGTAAAGAGGAACGTCAAGAGAAAGAGGAACGTGAACGTAGAGAACGTCACGAGAAAGAGATGCGTGAACGTAGAGAACGTCACGAGAAAGAGATGCGTGAACGTAGGGAACGTTTCGAGAAAGAGGACGCCCGCGTAAGGAAACTGATGCAGCTGGAGATATCAGCACATAGAATGAGCGTGGAAAGGATTAAAGCTTGCAATGCCATTAAGTGTAACGGTTCAATACCGCGAAATGGTCCGCCACCGTTCCTCATTGCCGAGGATGTGGCCGAGTATTTGGCAGACTTCGAGAATGTCTGCAGAAGTAAACGTTTCGAGCGAGATAGTTGGGCGCAGAAGTTGGTAGCTCTTCTCTCCGCTGAAGCGTCGGAAGAAATCAAGCGATTGGTTGGCGACCGCTTGAAAAATTACGATGAACTAAAAGAGTCATTGCTGATACGATATCAGATAACGCCTCAGGATCTTCGGAAGAGATATGAGAGCGAGAAACATTGTAACGAGGCATACTTTGATTTGGCCTATCAGTTGAAAGCCGCTGTAAGCGAATGGCTAGACAGTGCGGAAGTTCCGGAGCAAATCGAACTTGCACCGGAGTGTGAGAAACAGCTTGGGGAAGCGGCCGAGCAACGTGACCGCAGTAGCGAGCCGACCGAGCCTCTAACAGAAGAGCATCGTGTTACCTTGGTCGAGCCACTAGCTGAGACGGTTAGCACAGGCTTAATCGGCGAGAAGTCCGAAGTGACGCCGTTAAGCGAGGTGAACTGCATGCCAACCCAAGTAGCTGTAGGAGATACAGTTCCATCAAATGAGTATGGGGAACTGATAATAGCTGAACCGCCTCTCGAGTTAAATGCAGAAGCTGGTCTAGAGCGTGGCGGAAATGGAAATCAGCTAGGAAATGAGAAAATTTCGGTTTCCGAAATCAGCTGTGTCGTAGAGCAGGGCACGCAGAAAAACGAAGTGCCGATCAGGGAAACTGCGCAGCCCGCGAGTTGTGATCACCCAGGGCAGACCGACGAGGAGTGCGCGTCCGCTGTAGAGAGCGAGACTTGCGAAGGCGACAGCGAACGACCAGAGCAGAGTCAGAATAGTTCGTGCTCCGAAACCACGCTAGGTTGTATTCGCGAAAGCAACCCCAGTGCGAACGCGGACGTGGCACACATGACCCTCACGCAATCCGAAGCGCCCCAGCTGTGGAAGGAGCTTGATCGTGCGCCGGTTAACGCTGAGCGATGCGGCTCATCGGAGGACCCGTGTAACGTGAGTGGCGAGCCAGAGGAAATGCCTAGCTTGAGGGCTGGCATAAGCGGTTGTTCGGATTTGACTGAAAGTGAGTCATGCGATGCAGCCGCGGCGCCGCCAGAGGAAATGCCTAGCTTGAGGGCTGGCGTGAGCAGTTGTCGTTCGGATTTGAATGAAAGTGAGTCAAGCGATGCAGCCGCGGCGCCGCCAGAGGAAATGCCTAGCTTGGGGACTGGCATTAGCGGTTGTTGTTCGAACTTGACAGAAAGTGAGTCATGCGCTGCTGGCCGCGAATCAGACGCGGCGCCGCACTTTGACCACTTTGACGACACCGGTACCCTACTAGCTCCGGTTACCGCTAGAACGGTTACCGCTAGCTTGCCAGAGCTCGCGCCGAAAGAAAGTAGGACTAGAGTATTCAAGTCCTGCCACCGAAAAACGCGGAAAGGCAGGCGCGAGAAAGAATGCTGCCATCGTAAGGAGAGCAAACTCAAACGATTGCAGAAAGAAAGCAGAAGGCTAGTATTCCAGTGCTGCCGACGAAAAACGCGGAAAGGCAGGCGCGAGGAAGAATGCTACCATCGTAAGGAGAGCAAACTCCAAAGACTGCAAAAAGAAAGCAGAAAGCATGTGTTCCAGTACTGCCGCAGAAAAAAGCGGAAAGGCAGGCGCGAGAAAGAATGGAACAAGTTGAAGCTATCGCGAAAGAGAAAGCGACTATCCCAAAGGCAGAAATGCGCCCGTGCCCAGAAAATGCGTGACTGGTGCGCCAAGCGTAAGGAGAGGGATAGGTTGTTTAGCAAAGCTAGTGACTTATGCTCATGCGTTTCTTTGCACAGAAACAGGAAGGTACGGTTGTTCCGTGAAACGGACAGCCGAAGCTTTAGTGAAAAGGGTGATCTCAACGGTAATGCCGATGGCTTAAGTCGAAGCCCATAACTTGAGAAGAAGCCTTTATTCACTAGTTGGTGTTTTTCTTCCTGGCATGGGATTTTGAATATTTGTATTGCATTATCTTTGTTTAAAGAGCTGTTTTTGAAAATGCGATTTTCAAATTTGTGGACGCGTTCCAAGTGCTGCTAAGCTGCCCTTTAATGTAGATGGGGGCATAAGAGGGAAAGAGTCTGGCGGAACTTAGTGAAGTTTGTGCCGTGCTTGCTGGCTGAACGGTTGAGTCTAGCGTGGTTGTGACGTTGTGGGTTGCCAGAAATCTCTCCGGAAGACAAGTTGCAGAGTGCCTTGGAAACCCGGACTTGCCAAGGACTTCTTCAGGCTGTTTGAGCTCAAGAGAAGCTGAGTCGGACGACCCCGGCTAGCAGCAACATCCCGATCCCTCCGGACAGCGGATGCAGTCCCCTGCCCTTCGGGATTTCCCTTCCCCGGCGGGGCAGTCTGTTACGTTTCTCCACCGAGAAGTGGGACAGCTGACGCGGCCACCGCATAGCAACAGGCAGAACCGCGAGCGGATCGGCCATTTCGACGCCGTTCATCGGCCGCGTAACGCTTCCTCCCGCCGACAAGTCTCAGCGTGCTCCTGCCACGCGCCAAATGTGTGTGCGTGCGTGTGTGTGCACAAGCTGGCCAAGCCTGGAGATCGAGGGAAAGTGCGTCGCCCTCTCCTGTCTGCAGGAGGTGGAGGAGATGAGGTCGGAACACCTGCGATTGAGTCATTCGTCGTGAACCAACATGTTTGGCTCTCCCTTTCCTGTGAGGGTTTACCCTTTCCCTGTGAACTGGAAAAACTATAAAAAGCAGCGGCCGACTCCGCTGAGATAGAGACTACTTTGACGCGCCGTTGTTACGACGTTAGACACCAGCTGTGTGAGAGTGTCTGTAATCTCTCCGGGTCAGCTTCACTGCCCGTTTCTTCATGATGTTGCAGTAAAGGTTGTTTCGTTAAAAGACGCCTCGTCTTTGCTGGCACCTTTGATGCCGTCCGCCGTCCACGGAGCCGCCAGGCCAACGCTACCGAGAGGCCGCGCGCCGCAGCGGTACGCTACCCCGGCGCTCGCGACCCAAACCTAACAACTGGCGTCAGCGGTGGGTTGAGCACGCGACCACCAAATGTAACACCAGTTAAGGAGTTCGGGCAAAGTATAGGGTGATGCGATGGCAATATTACCCAAGAGGCAAGAGTGGAGCTATGATTTACCTCCTTACTAGCGACTCGTGGGAGAAAAGAGAATAAAATACATCAGGCGATTTGTGCAGCACCACGAGAGAAGGAACAAGCGCACGCATGCAAGTTCGTCTCCTCGCGCCCCTGTTTTGTGCCGTAGACTGCCACTACTACTCCTACTCTTAATTAGCATAAAGAAGAGGTGCGCCCTTGAGCGCTAGTTTTGCCAGCTCAACTGAAGGCGAACATGATGAGCAATGGATGCAGAGCCGGGAGCACAGGTGGGAGCGTAAGGCGTCGAAAGAGTGCAGTGGAGAAAAGAGGTTGGGGCCTCGACGAACGGCCCTTCGTCGCACGATCCGCACAGTGGCCTCCAACACGGATAGCCAGCGCCAACGGAAGAATCATATCTCCAGCGAAAAGCTCCGGATGGCCACTTATTGCGTGGAACACTTTTATTTTGCGGCGGCCCTTATTCCCGGGACGTCTTCGTAACCACATGGGCCACGCAGGCAACCACAGGATCGTCCCGTGCAGCAGGGGGGGGGGGGGGGGGGATGAAATTGAGGCGTTACGCAAGCGCAGTTGTCGCCACACTGGCGACGACACGTTTTGCGCGGTATTGCCACCCAGGTTTCGGCAAAGAAGCATGCCGTTACGCGTGCCCTGTGTTTCGCCAGCTTTGCCCAGTTGCTTTTTTTTTTTCTTTTATTTTCACGACGAAATTCGAGGGTTTTCGCCCATCCGTTATCTGAGGAGGGGAGCAAGAACACCAGCGAGAGAAAAATAGGATCCAAGTAATTTCTTTCGCCAACGTAGGGGTTGAACAAAGTAGAGGCGTACGTGGGGCATTGTTTCCTTTTCAACGTGAACTTCTGCAACTTGCGCCCGAAAACGCAGAACAATGTCCAAGAACCCGGTGAACTAATTATTTTATCTCCTTAAGCAAAAGCGCGCAATTACAAAGGAACACATAATAAAATGTGCAGTGAGCACATGTGTTTCAAACGGAATATACAGCCTTAGATAACCCATAAGCAGACTGTGTCCACAAGGCTTCTGGGCTAGACTGAAGAATGTGCCGCGAAAGCTCTTTTCTATTTTCACAATCCTAAAGCCAAAAGTGGTTCCTTGTAATGTGTTGACGGAAGGTTAGCGTCAACGGATGATGGAGGGAGAAAAGGGGACGCAAAGGCGAGTATATTAACTACCTAAGAAGTGGTTATTGGCTACTCTACGATGAAAAAAGGAGCTATAAAAAATGAGAACGAGGAAAGTGATCACCCACGACAGGACGACAGGACTACAGTAATTACCGTGAGAGAAAAGCACAACTTCGTTACCTGTCCATCTGTCCCTGTGGCATAAAAAAAAAAAAAAAGAAACCTGTTCGTGTTTAATTTTTATTGTAGTAGCTTGAAGCATAACCTCTGAGACTTTTGACATTTTTCCAAAGCGCTGAAACAACATGGACGAAGAAGAAACAGACAGTGACCCAGGGTCCCTGTCTCTTTGTTCTCCGTCCATGTTGTTTTAGCTCTTTAGAAAAATGTCAACCCTGCACCAACTAGCCCGATCCGCCATCCTTCTGAATCTCTGACACTATCATCACTTTCATAGGCATTCCGCCCATGTACAAAGGGGGAAACAAAATGTTTTAGCGCATTGTCTCATCATGTTAATAGCCTAAGCTGTAGACAAAATACGTTGCCCCCATGGTGGTTCGATACATATCTCGTATCCCGAACTGAACTTCGGCAGCGTAAATAAGTGTCAAGCGAAAACGAACTACATGTAAGGGATTTAAGGGCATACCCACCTTCGGAGCATATGGCCTGCAAGCCAACACGTAACTGCCGCAGCAGTTGGGTGATTGTGCACTTATCATAAAAATTATACATTTTGAAGGTTCTTTGTGCGGCGCGGAGCATAATGGTTCGCTTTATGCGAGCGTATACTGTGGCAATATGTCGCTTTCTGGCCACCGTCTTATGCGCATGTATGGGTCGTTGAAACTGCTGTACAGTGCGAATTACTTTAAATACCAGAGACGCTTCCGCATCACTGGATCCCTGCATTTGACGCACACGTTTTGATGGAGGGCTAATTTCGTTTTGCCCACCCAACACAGCCACGCCTCTTGCGCCATGAGCAAACCTCAGTAAAAGGGTCGAAGGGGCGGCAGAAACAAAGGCGGCACCGGGAGCCTCCGAACAAAGCCTGGACTTGGCAGTCAGCGCCGACCTTCCTTGGCGCCGCGGGCGGGGATGACTCTGGACCGACGTTGCTATCACGCGCGCGCGCGCGCGCACGCACGCGCACACAACACACACACACACACACACACACACACACACACACACACACACACACACACACACACACACACACACACACACACACACACACACACACACACACACACACACACACACACACACACACACACACACACACACACACACACACACACACACACACACACACACATGCACGCACGCACGCACGTTCCAGGAGACGGTAAGGTAAACAAGGTCTGCCACAAAAGCGGCCGCCGGCAGCCGAAGCCAGGTGAGCAGGGCAGCCGAAGGCGCTCCACCCCGCGGTGCCGTTGGGGAGAGACGGGGCCGCCCAGGCACCACCCGGGGGCAGCTGGGGATAGGCGGGGAAAAATTAGAGAAAAAGACGCGAACGCTTCGGGAAACACAGTGTTCCGGGCGGCGGGGCAAGAATGCGTTGAGTAAACCGTGCAGTGTGTGCTGTTGTTTAACACGTCGTGCGCCGCCTTATTTGATGAATAAATATTCACGCGTTCGCTTGAGCCCAGAGCGGTGGCGCTGTCCTCTTCTCCTTCCTACCAGCTTTCCACGCGTCGCTGACAAGAGTGGCTGCGCTGCTTCTCGCGCTGTGAATAATAGGGGGGAAGCGGTGCTGCAGCGACCTGTGAGCCCAGCGTTCATTTGCCTAACCAAAAGCTCTTAGGGAGGAGCTGCGAAATCCCCTCCAGCTCGAAGCTAACGAACTCGCGGGGTCCGGTCTCTACCAGCCTCCACTGGTTGAAGAGCTTGCGCCCGCTACTGGCAGCATAGTAACGCTGTTTAACGCGAACTGTCCGCCTCGGGCAAGTGCCGACGGTACCTGTCATCACCGTATACACGCTGAGATCACAGCGGCAGGCGATACGGAGGTCCACTGTTGGAGGTGACCGCTGCAGGTTCGACACCCGCAGGCTGCCGCTCTCGTTGGCAAATGGTTGAAGTGGCAGAATGCCGTGTTACTCAAATTCTTGCTCGCGTTGAGCAGTTTTCAGCAGACACCAGTAACCGTAATAATGCTCCACATCTCGTGTTCAAGCTCCAACCCCCGACTGCGGCTTTCAAAGCTTTACGTCTACCCCTTTAGAAGTTCCCGAACTCTGAATGCATGCATAATCAATGCTCCGGAAAAGCCTGACAGGATGCTGTCACTCTCTGAACTGCTTGCAAAAGGATTAGCGAGTTGCCTTTCGATGAAATGGCGCTCGCAGCAGGCCTGACTACCTCTATATCTCTATATGTTTATATCTGGCTACCTCTATATCTTAAACTCAACTTTTCCACGGAGAACAGTGAACCCCAATTACTGACGGCGTTATGTTAATGAAACTGGGGTTAGTAGGCGGATTAACCCACAGAAACCCGGTGTCAACTGGGGAGACCAAAAAAATTCAAAGACGATCAGTGAAATCGATGCGGCATATAGACGGGACAGTTACTTTTCTATAGCATGTTACATGATAATGTTATCGCCTATGTAAAAAAAAAAAAAATAGGTTAATGCTCGTTTCTGAATCATTTATTGTGCGGCGGAAATCTCCTTTCAGGTGACATAGATCACACGGGATGTCCTCTAGCCGTCGACTTTTCTTTCAGGTTACGACTTCGGGCTGAATGGCACAAGCATTACTTCGTGAGATCCGTTAACGCTGTAACGTCACACTCTTAAATGCAAAGCTCAAGTGTCGATCAGTTTTTCTTTTTGGTTAAGTGGAAGTATCTGGAACGATTTGACAATCGGGTGCAAAAGAAAAACGGAAACAAAATTCATCTCATACCTCGAGGATTAAGGAGTCGCTTGAGGCCCGTTCGGCATGGTACCCACGCCTTGCTTGCATAACCAGACTATTACCTAGCGAGCGTTCTTTATAGAGTGCCTGCGCTTCCATTTCTGCGAGTTTCATGCGTTTTCCTTTTGAAATGGAAAGGGTTGATAAATGCGATTTCGAACATTGTTCTCAGTTGCCGTGCTTAAATTGGCGCGTTTTAACAATGATCCAGGCTTTCACTTTTTGTTAGCGATTGTGAATTGGAAGTGAGCCGTCGGAAGTGCACAAAAAATGTTTCATAACAAAATCGAAGCACACAGGACAAAGCGCTTCCTTTGTTTCTGCTGTCCCTGCCTTTCTACGCAGATGCGCGGCAACTATGCACCAATCAGCATGCAAGAATGCTCTCGGAACACGTTCTGTCATAATACCTGTACAATGTATCTTACACACTAGTAACATGGAGACCGAAAACCTTAATTTTTTGGTTGCATTTCTTTTCGTCTGCAAAAGTTTACCGCGGAGAGGGCAATAGATTGAAGTACGTGTGTAGCAGAAGTGATTTTTTTTTTTTACTTTTTAAGAAAGCGATTCAGGCAAAGTAATACTGGCACGCATCAAGGCATATACATTCTTGAGATGCGCAGCAAAAAAGAAAAAAAAAAAGAGTAGCGGAGAAAAATGACTGAATGAAGGCAACTGTTAATTTTATTTGCAGTTAATTTCAAAAACTCACAAGTGTAAATACCATGGGGTATTTATCGCGCAAAGAAAAATTATACAAACAAGAGCCTGAAACCAGTTATAACTAAACGGCACAAGCAGCTCCATCTCGACAATGGTGGGGAAATGAACATCACATGCACCCAAGCGGACAGAATTTATTCCGAAATGAGCGCTCGGACAAGTACTACCGAAGCGGTGGCCTAGTGGTATGAGCCTCGCATGTAGGAGGAACTGGGTTCGATTCCCCATTCCGCCATTGAGTACTTACTGGTTGTCCAAATGAGTAGAAGCTCTTCCCTGACTTTGTGCTGGGTATTCTGGCGTGAAAAGTTAGGAAAACGGGTCTTAAACCAAACATTGGTATACTGGACTCTTAATGCATGGTCGAAAAATTGTGGTTGTGGTTTCTTTCAGAACCATAGCTGTATATATTTCTTTTCTTTTTTTTTTCTTTTTTTTTTTACAGACAGTAGTTGCAGTTCCTCCACATGAAATAGGAAAGGAGAGGACATATAATGGTGCCTCAGCATCCGGTATTTAGCGATGCTAGCTAAAATCGCTGGATGAGTTAGGCTTCCAGTAGAAGAAACCATCGAGCCGGCCGTGGTTCGCACCAAGGAAGCCATGCCTGATCATGTGTACCTTCCAATGATTTTGAGTGCTGTGCTATCGTTCGTAGCCGCAGCCTTCCTCACACAAAAGGCAAGGGATTAAAAGGGATGATCGTTTTGAGGACTTACTAGAGTGCACTTTACTGCCCGTTAATGAGGAAACGGCGCCGGTCAACGCACCCCTCTCACCACAACATGTCGCCCTATCTATGCTGGTGACGCCACATTATTAACCCTTTACTAAGCGAGTCAAGAATCGAACTTTCGCAGCCCATATAAGTCCTTCGCTCGGCCCCAGCCATAGAGTTCCTCACACTAACTAGAGGGAAAGCTGAGGGCGCTGCACTTCAGCCACCATGGGCGCGCTAAGAATCATGGGCCGGTGTGCTACTTGTTGCGGGACAGTCGGTTTTTCTCGGGTACGTGGAGTGGCGTTACTGCGACGTTTGTTTTTCGTCATCATCATCATTTAAAGGTGCGTACATAGACCACGAAAGCTATAGTAGCGAAGGCGCAAAAGCAGACGTCGCCAATAAATGGTTTCTGTTTCCCGAAATGTCACTAAAAACTTTCTTAAGTGATTGCACAACCATAAATATTTTCATAACGTTTTTTTATTTCAAAGTTTGCCTATTAAGTGCGAAATATTGGTATTTGTGCTGCTCAAAACTAAGCCAATAGGAGAAAGAGCCATCGCTTATATTGGATAAATATCACACTGGCATGCTGTTTCTCTCTCTTTTTGCAATTTATAGTCACAATATTCAATCTTAGGACAATATTTATGGTAGAACAACGTTTATCTTTGCATTAGTTTTGGCCAAAAGTTGTAGTTCTGTACTCGGTAGCTCTCCGGCCCATGATGCTTTGAGCGCCCATGGTGGCTGAACTGGCCGTCTGGAAACTCCATGTAAACTTTCCCTCTAGGTAAGAGTAAGAAACTCTATGGCCCCAGCTTAAGTTCATGACCTTCTCATGATCAAATACGAAACGCGAATGAGGTGGCCCCGAGTTGGGCGCAGTGGCCACTTCGCAATTCTGCGCAAATTCAGACTCACGGCTTTGTTCACCAGCCCCTATATCTCTTGACCCGCATCTCTGTCTGGCCAGTGCATGAGGAAGCGATTGCTCGAACACGCGGCTCTGTTCACTCTCGCGCGAGTCAGTAAAGCGTGAGGACGCCCAAGTGCCACAGTGACGTGCTGACAATGCAATTTGTGCTGACATGTAACAGTTGTTTTACGCCACCCGGGGCGACGGACGTTTTATGGCCGCGCTGCGGGTCGTTGAACTGCGCGGCGTAGTGTTGCATTACTGCACACACGCGAGCGTCCGCGAAGTCGTTATTAAAGCTTATTTCAAGCATTACGCATCATTCTGGTTTGGTCGCACGCAGGGAGAGTGACGTTGCAGGGAGAGGTCACTATAGTACGGCAGCGCAGCTACTAATGGAACGGTAGGAGGTTAACGTCTCGAAATCGCACATGGGCTACGAGCGGTGTTGTAGTGGATGGCCCTGGATTAACTCACACCGCATGCATGCAGTGTTCTTAAATGCCAGCTGACATCGCGCAGTACTCATACGTCGCGCGAATAGTATTCGATTCGGCAACATTTGAATCGGATGTGAAAGCAAAGCTACTGAGGCAACGTGACAAGTTGTTACTCCAGGTGGGAAGAGAGAGATATAGCACTGTTTTGCAGCTGCAGTAGCAAAGCAGTGTTTCTAGATTTGTATTTCTTTGTTGCAACGATGCCCATGAAAGACAAAGCGGGCAAATATAGAACTCACATAGTAGAATGCGCACAGAAACGCATGTTTTTAAAGCCGTGTTAAGCCGCTCTTTGCCTACCGTGGGATAAAGAGGCGAGAAGGAGGAAGCTTCCAACAGAGGCGGTGGTCGCACCACTCAAGATGCAGCGCCCGGGTGGTGACCGCGGTTCAGTTATACGGCAGACGAGTGGTGACCGAACCCACGCCGAAAAATTGCGAAAACACAACTATCGTTCCAGAGCACCGGTATATGACTGCTCTCAGTCCGTTGGCAGCGCACTGTCCCTCGGTACTTGGTTGTAGTACATGCACTGAGGCAAGCGGACAGGAGCTAGGGCGCACGTATCGGCACCGCACCTTCCCTTTCGGAACCCACTCTGACGGCCATTCGGGAGAGGCGTCAGGTCGCGCGTGGGGCAGTACGAGGGAAGCTGCCAATTAAACGGAAGCACAGCATGGGTGCCGATCGGTGCTAAAAGTCAGAGGCGCGAATACGGGGGGCTGTCCCTCCCCCACGCGCCCCTCTCTCGCACGTAGAGCTACTCCACGCGCCAAGTCGCGCTGATTAACGACACGCCTAGCGTTTCCCCTGGTGACGACGAGCATGATCGGCGAGCAACGGCTGGCCGGCGGCCGTTAGCGATTCATCGAACGTCAGCTACGGGCTAATCTCTTCCGCTGGACCCGCGCGCACTCAGCAGGCGCTTTCGGCAACGAGCCCACGTTCGCTCTCCGGGCTTCTGCCTCAGCGCCTTTTCTGCCTCGCTGGCATTTTATTTTTATTTTTTCCTCTTTGTTGACTCGATCTTTTGTTCTCCCGCTCGACAACAGTCTTAGGGCACTCAGGCGCGAAACAGCGGATCCTCTCCCGAGAAGGCAAATTACCCTGCACTCATAGAGAGAATGAACAGCGCTTGTTTGCGTAATTCTCTCCGACGATGATACAAAGGGTGAGCCCGCGAAAAGCGCCGAAAAGCGTTTTTTAAAATTTCTGCGCGAGGGAGAACGCCATGGCGCACCGTTAACGGGCCTTTCTCCGAAGGAAAAGAAACTGCTCTCACGCCACTCCTTGCGCGACACGCGATAGGTGTATCGATTGCCGGCTTGCACATACAAGGGCACAGCTGTCAGGGGCTAATTACGAGGGAAGAAAGATTAACGGCAAAATCCCTTAATTAGCGATTGAAGCCCCGAACCAAGACACCAATTATCCAATGAAAATTGTGATCTATGGTCTCGTGCGCCTACATCTCCGAAGCATCTCATCGAGCAGCACGTGACTGGCTTATTCTGGCTCAAGGTGTTCGCAGTTTTCAGAACCAAGCGCTCGTCTTGCTACGCTCCCTTCCTCCCCATTCGTTTTTATTTTCCAAGCGCACTAAGGCAGCCTGTGATTCTCGCTTGCTCACATTGGTACACGTGTCTCGTGTTTACAAGAAAGTTTATTTATTTATTACTCACACCGCCTTGTTAAGGCATTACAGTGAGGGGGGGGGGGGGGATACCAGAGACTACTGTAAAGAAATTAAGGTACAGCACACATGACGCATGCATAAAATAAATAAAAAAAATCAACAGGCTGAACAGAAACGCAAGAACCCGAATTATCGGAAAGAGATCATAGTTGTTGTGCTCTCGCCTGTTTTCTGTGAAGTGACAAGCGGTAATAATGGCCCCAGTGCTGTCTTGTTGTGGAATTTTGTATGTGCAATACCTGCGCACCTTCCTTTTTCTGTTTCAATGCGAAGTCGCCGTTACTAATTGTATTTATACATCCTCGAATTTAAGTTGACCTAGGAGTTTCGTATCTTCAATTATTAAAAACAAAATAACAAATAACTATCAGCATGTCTGATGTTCGTGATATAATACAAGAAGTTGCTACTAAGGTAGTTCCAAAGCAAAAGAAATGCAAAAAAGCAAACTGGTTATCTGAAGAGGCTTTGCAAATAGCTGAGGAAAGGAGGATGGCAAAAGGTATGGGGGAAAGAGAAAGATACAAGGTTCTCAATGCGGATTTTCAGAAAATAGCAAGGAGAGATAAGAATGCCTTCTTGAAGATACAGTGTCAAGCAGTTGAGGACAACAGCCAATTAAGGAACACAAGAGCTCTGTATAAGACAATCAAAGATATCAAAGGAAGCTTCTGTGCTAAGCTGGGCGTGATAAAGGACAAACGAGGCAAGGACCTCACTGAAGCCTCAGAGATAAAGAAGAGGTGGCAGGAATACACAGAAGAACTGTACAAGAAGGACCCGGATGTGCAAACCCAACATAGGACGGTTGTGATTACTCATCTCGAG
>NC_139344.1:264205307-264230307 GCF_055883805.1 Amblyomma maculatum | reverse complement strand
AAAACGCCGTCTCTGTGTTGAGCGCAGGAAATGGCTGCACTCACGGAAAGAGCGCTTTTAAACAAAGAGCGAAGTTCGCCTTATATCGCGAATGAAGGCACCAAGTGACTCTCGCTTATTTGCGGACCAGAGCAGAACAATACGCTTCATGAAACGATCTCGGCTGTGGTCTTTTTTTCTGCTTTTCTTAAGTAAGGAGCTCACAATAACGCGATGCTAGAAGTTGACACGTCAGATAACGGTTCAGATTTTGCAGGCACAAATATCTATTATCTGACTTATAATTGGGGGCCTTATACCATGCGTACGTACCTAAAATCTATGTACCCACTTAAATTTATAGGTTGTATATCTATCATCACCTTTTTATAGCTCTCAAATAAATTGATCTTCAGCGCGTATATGACCAGCCCCCGCCCAACCATAACTAGAAAATATAGGGACTGTTACGTCTGTCCAGAAGCTTCTGCACTGCGTGATTAAACTGTTTTCATTGTAGAGGAATTGCACCCTTATATCTTACGCACTTTTTCTGGTTACCTGTGCCCGATTGGGCCTACTTGTAATCACTAGTCGCCTGGCCTAACACAAAGCAGCTCTGGTACAAGTGGACTTCAACCATTGTTCATAAACTGGAGTTCGGTTTAGAATTTCCAATATACAGTCTTCAGTACATTTAAAAATGCTATCGGAGCGTCTACTATATAATCATCGGTCTTTATGCATCAGAGCCGCAAGAATCTACGACTAATTGTTTAAACAGATGCATATTGCCACCTGACGGTTCGTGGTAGCGCTTAAACGACAAAGAAGTTAGAGACTCTCGCGCGCTTCGGCTAGTTAACCCTTGTGGACTCTTGAGCTTGTGTCTTCGTGCTACCGTTTCTCGGGAACCTCTCTCTCGACTGTGTGTATCTGCCCCTGTCGCCGATACCCCTAAATCCCTGTCTTCGTGACAGTTTTGGTGGAGGTGCTGGGTAATTGTCCTCTCAATGTCGCACACCCCTCCGCGAACCAACGACACCGAGCTTTTGCCTGTGGACACGCCAGTTCATCGCGTCAGCCGGAGGAACCTGGGCCTTCCTCCCGAACACGGGCCCTTGGAGTCCACTTCAACAACGAGCCTCCGGCCAGCCACGCAAAGCACTACGACAGTCATGCAAGGTACTCCTGTTTACGTTCAAAACCCCCGAGTGCCGAAATCGTTCCATGGCACTGCGCATGAAGACGTTGAGGATTGGCTAACTCAGTTCGAACGAGTCGCATCCTTTAATCAGTGGGACGACAGCTTAAAGCTACGGAACGCCATTTTCTGCCTGGAAGACCATGCTTTGACATGGTATGAGAACCGAGAAGGCACAATAACATCATGGCCTCAGTTCCGCCGTCTTATCGTAGAGGCGTATATCAGCCTTGATAAGCGCGAACGAGCAGAACGTGCTCTACAATCTCGAAAACAGATGCCAAACGAGTCCGTCATGATGTATGTTGAGGACATGAGGAAACTATTTCGACGTGCGGATCCCAACATGTCTGAAGAGAGAAAGCTGCGCCACCTCATGCATGGGGTTAAAGAACAGCTTTTTGCTGGTCTCGTACGTAGCCCACCAACTACAGTTGACTCATTTTTAACAGAGGCGGTCAACATGGAAAAGATCCTACACCAGCGCCGCTCGGCGGTCTACGACAGCCAAATCCTCGCTACGACTGCTGCCGAGCCTCTTACAGCTGCTGTAAGAAATACTGAACAGCTCCGAGATCTTATTCGTGCGATTGTACGCGAGGAACTGCAGAAGGTTTGTGGCACGTTCCAACCCAGGGGTGATTCTCTCGCACATATGATCCGCGAAAAGATTCAGCAAGTCACGCAGCCATCTCTGCATGTTGCTGAAGCTCAAAGTACCCCTGTTCCTGATTATTCTCGTCCGACTTACGCTGACATTCTCCGACGCCCAGTTCCCGTCCAAGCTCCGTTGTCTACGTTTACCACCAACCCAGTGCATGCCCATCCAGCAGCTAAAATTTCTCGGTCATGTGGTTAGCGCTGACGGTGTCCGGCCTGACCCTGATAAAACAGTGACAATATAATGCGGATGGCCCCGCCGGGGTGGTGCAGTAGTATGGCGCTCGACTACTGTGCCCAAGGATGCGGGATGGAATACCGGCCTCGGCGGCTGCTTTTCGATGGAGGCGAAAAGCTAGGTCCCTTTGTTCTGTGCAATGCCAGTGCACGTTAAATAACTCCGGGTGATCGAAATTTCGGAGCCCTCCACTACGGCGTCTCTCATAACCTTAGTCGCTTTAGGACGTTAAACCCCACAAACCAAACCATACAATGCGGATGACGCCGAAAAAGCACACATTTAAGGTAAACAGTCTAGCATGCCCAGGAAATCACTTGCAATCTTAACTACGAAAAACTAACTACAGAA
The DNA here is from genome assembly GCF_055883805.1 of Amblyomma maculatum. Taxonomy (NCBI): domain Eukaryota; kingdom Metazoa; phylum Arthropoda; class Arachnida; order Ixodida; family Ixodidae; genus Amblyomma; species Amblyomma maculatum. The sequence goes on along the minus strand of NC_139344.1, from coordinate 264,227,875 downwards.
GTCTGCTGATGCTGGCTCATTCATTTAGTTCTAAGGGAGTGATTACTCGCCATTGTTACACCCAAGCGCAGCCATACGCGGCTACGAAACAAAGCAATAAGGTCTTCGCATGAAATTCGTATCGTTGAAAAAAAAAAAAAAAACTAAAATTCTTCCTGATGCAGGATTCGATACCGGGACCACTTCCCATTCGAGGCTGTCGCTCTACTATGAACACAGTATCCAGTTGATTCACGCATCCAGTTAACTAGGAAGTCTTGCATATCGGATAGTATTAGGAGAGTGAACTGATCAAAAAATCCAAGTGGGAATGGTATTGCTCCCGACTTTAGGAGAATTCACCAAAGGAAAAATAGACTTGATAAGCGAATTTTCTTAGCATTCATTAAATCAAATGGTCTAGAGATACTACCCGCAGACTCAGTCGAAGCATATACTGTCGTGCTTGCAATGTTCTGCGTTTGAACCATATGAACACAAACACATATATACAACAGGCGCACAAGCACCATGAAATGGCAAATAAAGTGAGCACGTTAGTTCAAAATCACTAAAACAACTGAACAATCGTGGTAGATAACTTGAGGCCTCATATGTAGGATGTAAGCAGGCAGATGGGATTCTTGACAACACGTATTCAAATGGACAAGTTTCAAAGGAGAGCCTTTGTGCGCAGTTCAGCGTTATGACAATAGAACGAAGGCGAGTCCTCTTATAAAAGCGTTGGCTAGGAAGCTGAGGCTGCCTCCCGACGCTTGCTCACTTTGTTCGGTCTTGAAGCATCATATCTTTTAATTGGAAATTTTCTTCTTTAAAGTATTACTCTACGTTTTCCCAAAACCCATCCAGATGTCGTTAATGAATTTGTGAGGCAGGAAGTCATACACAATAACATTGGGGCAGGCTGACTTCGTGACATATGAACGAAACTTAAAGCTTTCTCTGAATACGGGCTTACAATATTTCAAATATAGAGACATGTTTTCTATCGAATATCGCAGCTGCTGATCAAGCCCTGCTCCCGGATTTTGTCGGGTAATTTCCAGTACTAACAAAGACTATCGAGCTGATAAAAGTGGAAAAGCGAAGGCGCGGGTAGTCCTTGGGCAAGCAAGGGAGGCGAGGTTGAGCGCTTTTAGCTGTTACTTTAGCTGCGTCACTGAAATAGGGCATTATGCAGAAACGTAGTTGTTGTAAGAAGAGGCCAGGAATTCAGAGCGCTAACTCACCTACAGAGAACCAAAACGAAGGTGCCTCTCCAGCCTCCGACACTCCGGCAGCGCGTCCTCGCAATGCATTTTCCCCATCGCCGCGCTCTGATTCCAAGCGCGATGCTTTCCGTGCGTCTGATTGCCTTTTCTACGCCTTTTGTGCCCGAACAGCGTGCAGACGCGGCGTAATAGGCGCAAGCCGTGAGTTTGTTCTCGTCATGAATGCAAAAAGCAATCGCTTCGCCATCGAAGAAACCTGGCGTGCCATGCGTGCGTTTTCCTCCCGTCTTCTCTTTTCATTTCTCTGGGGCGACTCGAAAGTTGCGAAAAGTGAAGAACCGGCGCGTGCTCCAAGGATTCCCAAGGTAAGCTCCCGCGGAAGCATCCCTTTTTCTCCCCGTAGAGCGAGAAGCGTGATTGATATTGATTGGAATTACTTTTTCTTTCTTATTTTCCACTTGTTGCTCCGCTGGCGCTTGGACGCAGCGTGCAATCTCGTCCTGGCACGTGTCCCGTCCAATGCATTCTTTAAAGCAGACGTGTTGGCGCTGCTCTGACTGAATCTCGGGGCCTACGTATGACCGAAAAGAACCGTCGTCTGGCGTGTTTGCAGGTCACGGACGAGCAGGAGAGAGCAGGGCGCTTTATTGTGCGAGCAAGCGTGCAGGATCGATGACGAAATCCGCGAATTTCAAGGTCGACCGTGGGACTAGAAAGGCGACTTTTGGTGCGCCTAGCTCATCCCATATAGTCTTTGTTACAGGAGCCAACACACGTAAGCGCGGTTGCTTGCCGCAGACATTTATTTTACACCCTATGACTGAAATCTCCGAAGAGGAAAAGAAACACAAAAGCCCGGATCTCGAGTGGCCTCGGCGAGAATAATGGAAACCAGAGTGATGCTCTAGCTCGAGCAGAGGTGACCGCTGCTCCGTTCACTCGGGTGCGCTCTCAGGTTACAACGGAATTCAGCCTTTTTCCAGGAATCGAAACCTCCGCAAACTTTGGCGGTCTAGTGTATGCCTTGCATTCATTTATGCACCAAGTCAATGCTGAAGCTCGTGCTTCGCGACAATAGATTCCCGCAAATAGCAAAAAAACTGAAGCCTGAAACGCGAGCAGCTTTTGCTCGGTGGTGCATCCATGAATATTATTCCTTTCTTTTTGCTTCCTGTGCTCTCCAGTACTGCAGTTCTTCTTTTCTTGCATAACTTGAACAAAAACAATGGGAACCTCAGCCTTCGAACTAGCTGCGCAATCGGGTTATCAATGCCAGTGTTACAACACTTCAGTCCTCTGTGGTGATTTAAAATAAGGTACCCCAAAACTCCCCGCGCGGCGTGCGTTTCTAGTGACGGGCGGTTCTGGGGGAAGCGAAAAGTTCTGAGAAATGTTGGCAAATCCGTTAGGCTCGAGCGTCGATTATCCTCCGCAGAACAATGAGTCTCTCCATGACGGGCGCCCTAAATAAAACTTGCAGAACGCGCGCGCTCTAGAATATCTCCAAGAGAAAGGCACCACACGTCGGCGGGCGAAAGGCTAGCCAAGAGAGCAGCGCGTCTTTTATGTCAGTCGGAAAAGTTTCTCGTCTCAAATTATACTTTCGAGTTTGGACTCCTTTGTGTACCGCCTCGAAGCGGACCGAGCACGAGGCTCGCCTGAACGACGACGAGGCATAAGCGCAGAAAGAGTGCGCGTAGGAACAATAAAACGGGGAACACGCGCGCGTGCAACATACACGCGTCTCCCATAGTCCTCGGGATCGGTTTCTCTTCAGGCCTCGGGCTAAGATTAGTTTCGAAAAATAAAAGTAGAGTAAAATAAAGAGCGCGAAAACAAGCCGTGGCAGCCTCTGCCAGTTTGCCCCATTCTTTGCACTGCGGAGAACACGCCGCCCCCAGAAAGAGAAGTGTACCTCCCTGTCTTTTTATTTCTTTTCCCTCCTTTTCTTTTCCCTCTTCTCCTTTCCGTTAGTATGTTCGGCCGAGGCTAAATGTCGGGAGCGCCTAATGCGTTCTGGGAGACTTCTTTTTAGCGTGCGCAGTGAGACGTGGAACATCCATTTTTGTGCACCTATCGATCGGTTTCGCGTGCGGACCGGCGCACCGTCCCAGAAGATGTGCCCCGAAGAACGTGAACGAGTTGAAAAAGCGCACTGAACACGGGGCACCGTCGATAGCGGCCCGCCGCACCGCCCGACCCTGGCGACCGACAGAGGTGCCCACGGCGAAAGGCTTGCGCGCCACTCCCGCTCCCCTCCTCCGCCACCACCGCCCTCGCGGCTTGCGTTGAGAAGGGCACCGGGGTGGCGACGACGTGTCCGTGTGGAGCCGCCGCACATGTGGCGAGACCAGCCACGCGAATTGATGGATGACGCGGCAGCAGTCTTGCGTCGCCGGACATGCAGAGACGAACCTGATTTTCGCGGGATTCGGAAGACCTCTTGCCGCTTGACACTGTGAGCGCGGACGCATAAATTTCCGCCCGGGTGATCTGCGGCCATCACGAGCAGGATAGTCCGCGAAGGGCGCGAAACGCCAACTCCCTTCGCCCCTCAGCTCCTCCCCGCTCAAGGTGAACGAAACGGTGCAAGAGCGACGACGGCCACCGCCCTCTGGCAACGTGGGTGTGATATTAAAGCCGGCCGTTTTCGAAAAGTCCACTTTAATCGTCGCAACAAGGCTAGTTTCGAAGGTAAAAGGCACAAATTTCCGTCAGTGGGCGCTTTCCCTTCATAAAAAGAAAACAGAAAATAATGCATAAATACTTGTGGGCTGGAAATGAGTTACAGATGGTTAGAATCAGTTGAGTTTAGTTTAACCGGGAAAAAGGAGAGGCCGCGCCGAAAAGGACTATCGGGAGAACAGCGCTAACAGCATTGATATTACAAGAAGCTGCCTTAGGTCATCGCCGTCATTGCCTAATTAAGTTATTTACATCAATTTAAAATGAGTGCAAAAACCTAGAAAATTTAGTATACTTATATATATGCCCAAAAAGCTGGAACAAACTTTAATTACTCAACCAAGAAGGCACTGTTTTTAACCTGAAGTCCTTTCAATATTTCTTTCTCAGAATGACCTTTCAAATCACGTTCCAATTCATTCTCTCCAACCGTCTTTGTTTTGTTTCAACGCTGTACTGCTTTATCGCACGCCACTTATGTCGAGCGGTAGCCACACTACGGGGCCCTACTTGATTAAGCAGGAGCTAGAAACAGCTATGATGAAACACTCAGCAGAATAGGCGACCACACATAGAACAGGCGCGCACACACACACAGATCATCACACACAGCATCGTCTTTGTTTATGTATGAGTATGTCCGACCAACTAGCTCGACGTTCTACTGTATTATAGAAACGGTTATACCTGTTCCCTTGTAAGAAAGGCTGCTATGCCACTGAGATTTGCTGGCTAATGTCGTTGGCCAGTCATTTGTTGCCGGCCAGTCACAAACTAAAATTGCTCAATGACTAGAAGAAGGAAAGGAGGGGGGGGGGGGGGGGGGGGGGCACCTTTAACATAAATCAAATCACCTGATTTCTTCGCCCCCCCCCCAAAAAAAAAAAATAAAACGAATTCTCCAGCAAAAATTTATTTGCATTTCTTTTTAAAGCTGTTTGTCTCTTAGAGCTGTAAAGCATAGGAAAAAAAAAAAAAACACGCTTTACAAAAATGCACAATACCGCAAAGACGCAGTTATAGAAAACGAAAAGCTCCATTTCCGTCCAGCTTTGTTTTTGACAAATGACATTTGTAATGACGCAGTTAATGTCTGAATTTAGTGGCCTACTAAGTAATGATGGATAATGAACGACTTGACTGCGCATATTACGCAGTATTCTCTCCCTCGGACATCCATCATTTTAAAACCACTTGCGCCATGCCCTTTCGGCGCTTACGCAATGTGCGTCTGGATAAGAAGTCAGCACATTTGTGAATATCGTTGAACTAGCCTTTCAAACAAAACAGCACAGAACTGCGACTGGATTACAATTTCAACGAGGTTCTAACCCGACTACTAGATTGCCTCAGAAAAGTGTTCGAATTAGACAGGATATTTTGTTGTTGTTGTTGTCTTAAGGTCAGCTTGCTCAACCTACAAGGCAAACACATAATCAGGGCTAGCGCTAACGAGGGACACATCAAAGAAAAAGTATGTCTACTGAGACGTCAACTTTTGAACATCGATAACATAATTAGGTATCGTATTCGCGGACTCTTAAACCCCGCGCTGATGCTGTTACCTTACCTGGAAATCAAAAACGCGTGAATTTGTTTTGAGATACACTGTTGTTTTCAAAAGCGGGCCTCTGTCAAGACCGTCTCTCTTTGCTCTGGAAATCATTTTATATTAAAAAGAAATATCGACTTTCTGATGTACATGTGTTTCTCGACATTCGCGCGCTTTCTGTCAGTTCGAAAGTCAGCCAGTGCATGTATGTTCTAAGCGTACTCGTGTACCTGATGCAAAAGTGGCAACCCAGAAGGAAAGTATTTTTCTCTGTTTACTCAGAAAAAGAAAATCCGGTTCTGAGCAGAGTCGGCAACGTGGCGCGCTGACATTCGAGCAGACCACGTTTAAAGCCACGGAACGCTGGCAGGGCGAGCGCAGCGCCGTTGTCTGCGGACTCCTGCGAGGTGCACAATTAGTCTTGACTGGAGCGAATAATCAATCTCACCGAGAACAAGAGAGAAGCGAGGGATGCAAACCGAGAGAGTGTGAGAAACATCGCGAGTTAAACTGCGTATAACCGCCACGCGTGAAAACAATAGCGGCACCGGGCGTAAAAGTTTCGCTTTCACAGCATGGATGAATCGCCGGATCGGGCTACTGATTTGCGTTCATTTTCCCTCGCTTTTTTCCCGCCCTTTCTGTCCAACCCAGAGCATCTTCTTTCACGACCAGCGGCGTAATCAGCCTTGTTCGCGTGCGGGCATTATGGGGAGCGGACGAACGTATCGGGAATGAAGCAGCTAGCGCCAGCCGACAACAAAGCAACACGGTCTGCCGCTTTTCTTTCTGCCTGCTAGTGTATGGACAAAGCGCTCCTCTCGCGAAGAGTGGGCCGGATGGTGAGCGGCCAGAAACAGTAGGCTCCTTTGTGCAAGTTTCTTCGCGGTCACAACTGCCGGGGCCAGCAGACAGGAGGGCACGCACCCAAGGTATGCGGGCCGCCGGATTGGCCCGAGGGAAAACGGCAGCGCCTATGCCATGCTCTCGAAGCGCGCTTTTATTGGCATACCGTGCAAAGAAAGGCCTCGGCTCCACACCCACACTGAAGCTGCCGGCGTTTCCTCGGTGCCTCTTATTTAACCCCGCTTTAGTTCCTCCGTGCGTGGCGCAGAGCTTGCTCACTGCACGCCACGCCATACTGCGTTCGTAAGTGCAGAGCCTACTTCCGCTGAAGGCCAAACGAAGCACCCTATTCATGAGGGCGACTCATGGCCGAAGCCAGCGTTTAGAAGAGCTTCAAAGGGGCTAGTGGCGGCAAAGTTTGCAGAGAAGACCGAATGTGGTAACTGACTAAACGATTCCTGAAGGCCTTGTGAGGCAGAGGACATGCGACGCAGACACGGACGCAATAGTGAAATACGAACATTTCTAACACAACAAGCAACTAATACCAGTTGACAATGGATAACTAAAATAGCTAAGCGTCTATGTACCGTCTCCTCTTTGTGCAAGGTCTGCAAGTTTCAAATGTCGCACCAACTAGCCAGCTTCCAATCCTTGTTTTGCTTCGTATATAGCTTCTTGCGGAGCTGCGCGAATTCTCTCCGCAGGCTCAGTCTAAAACTGCAAATCGCGGCAGATGTCATAGGCGAGAGTTTTGGGAAAATGCATTGGTGTTATCTTACATCTGCAACACCCGGAACGAACTTTGCCGGCGGATCCGTGTTGGCAACAGGGCGAAAGAAGGCGAGAGGACGGGCCACAACGGCGACAGATGCGCCCACTGCGCGCGCGCATGTGCTATCTCAGTTGAATATGCGAGGTACTACGCGCGTGGGCGCGGTCGCGCAGCTCAGAAACAGAAAGCGGATATTCACAGCGCAGTCTCTGTGGGGTGACAAACGACAAACCAGCTCCTTAAGAGTCCTCGGTGCATTAAAAAAAAAAAAAAAAAATTCACATAATATCAATGAGATTCCGTATACACCGGTGAGCATTAGTTTTCTGCAGCCTATGTTAGATGATAATGTTATCTCCTGTGTAGTCACTTTCACTATTCGCAAGGTATCTGATAAAGCTGCGTCCGCTCTCCCAAAAAGTTAGGAGACACTGAAGATCCACCATTAAGGGTAGGGTATCATGTGACAGCGTTGGTTGCCTTCAGGATCCGCCCTCCTTGCGGGTCTTCGTTCGCTTACGTGCACTTCGCTACAATTTTAATCAGTAATCCTTTAAAATGATCTTCTATTATCTCACGCATGCTCATTAGCATACGGCAGCAAACTACCACATTGTCAGTTCAAAGACAATGCGACATGAACAGAAAGCCAAGTGATCCACAAAGTCTCACCAACGTGGCCGCGTGGCCTAGGAGCGCAGTGTTTGACTCGCGACCCAAGGAATTCGAAGGGTTCGATTGTCATTCCGCCCTCTCGTCTCAAAGGAGATACATTAGTTGGCAGCTGCTGCCAGCTCGACCTTGTCACATCGTCTTATGACGTCACATAACTCACCGACCAATCAGTGCTCGGCCATGTCACCTGCCAACTACTGACAGACGTTGCAGTGATTTTAGGCCAGAATTTTGTGGAGAACGGGAACTTTAACGCTATCGCGTTACACACGTAAGACGGTTGGGCGTTGGACTGCAGCGGAGGTTGAGAAGGCACAATCTAATAAGACCAGTGAAGCTCAATGCCATTTCTCTTTAATAATGTCGTAAGCTTCGCAAGTACAGGAACAAAGCGCAGAACAGAAAGGTACTAAAAAAGAAAACATTTCCCTCTTACAGGGCAGGCGCATGCGCACAACCTCAACATGCGATAAGTACGCCATTTCCTCTTAAATGGAAGAAACAGCGTATGCTGCGGACCTCCGAAGTCGTACTTGAAAAAAAAAAAAAAAACATTATTCGTATGCAAATAGGTTTTTGCGGTTTTCTGACGACCTTTTGTCGTTTCACCTGTCAGGCCAAACATGAGCCCACTCCAGCAGCTATTGACCATGCTTTCGTGAATTCCTTCTAAAAACGCGTGATGTGCAAGCAAACCGTGAAGCGATATTTCAAGGCGTCGCATGAATAGACGGCTCTTTTTTCAAGAACAAGTCCCTGCCTACTCACCCATGTGCTTAATTGGGTTTGGAACACCATGGAAACTGAAATCTCAAATTACCGTATAGTATGAGGCGAATATTAACGTTATATATGCACTCTTCTCTAATTAGATCAAGACAGTGTTTTACAAAATGAATTGAGACTACTGTGAGGTATAATTTTTCTCAACTTACACATAAAAAAAAAAGAAAAAAAAAACGTGCTTACGCTTCACCAACAGAACATAGGAAATGAAATTTAACTCCCTATCCCAATACAAATTTCGTCTGGGGGAAATAAAAAAGGAACAGAACGTCCATACACATAGCATAAAGACGTATGCCCTTACGTTCACGCTCGTTGACGTCCAGTACATTTTCCTTTAACCGTTTTTCCTTTTACCGTCAGGATGGACTGCGCGTTTTTATCACGAATTTATTATGTAGTCCATGCAGAGATCGCGAGCCAAACAATAAAATTTCAGCCATAAAATTTAGGTGCGGCGAAATGTAACCTAAGCACATCCCTAATGGCTCATTTAATGGCCGTTTTTACTACCCTCTGAAACTTAATGTTTCGCAGCGGTGGTCACTAAGTGTAGCAAAAAGGTACTGCAGGTCAGGAGAACTTATAATAAAGGATGCCGCTTTCAATTAAACTATATTTAATCGTCTCCACGGAGTCTTCAAGCCTCGCGTTTTCCCAAATTTAAAAATACCTTATTAATGCTTGTGGCCTGTATATGCAAAAAAAAAAAAAAGTATTGCGCCTTAATGAAGTCTCTAATAAACAATTATAGTTTCTTGTATATTCCTCTTGAGCCCTCCTTATTTCCCGCTGAAAATTATCGCCTAGCTATAATTTATCCAGCCAGATTGAGTAGCTTCCAGCTGTAGTGTGTTAAACTAGTGTACATCGGTTAATAAAGACCAATTAGACGGAATTAAGCGGTTTTTAGACATAGATTCTACAAAACAATTTTACAAGCCTCCCCATAGGTCGGTACATACCTCTAAGAAAGGAAGAGCATCGCAACTTTAGTAAAAAAAATGGGCAACCGAAACCTCTCTTCAGTGTTGGCTGAAAGAGCAAGGCTTTAAAGCCGCAGCTCCGTGCCACTACTCAATAACCTGTTACACGCTCAACGTTACAAGTCCGCGCACTGGAGGAAGGTGTACGAAAACCAAGCCGTCCCATTTGCGACCCCCTGGGGTTCTTTAACGTGCACTCACATCTGCAGGCATTATTGCTGTACCTGGACGACGTGGTCATTTTGTCTTTTACCTACCACCAACACTTGATGCGGTTGCGCATTGTGCTTCAAGCTCTCAAATGTGCGCAACACAAGCCTGAGAAATGTTATTTCTCCTTCGAGGAGCTTCGCTTCCTCGGACATGTCAGCCTACAAGGCGTTCTTTCGAACCCCGACAATACCGCTGCCATCTCTAGTTTCTCACGACCGACCGCCCGATTGATTTTGAGGCTTGCTGCAGCCCATTACCCGTCGTGAGACTCGTGTGTTCTCTCTTGCGCGCCATTTCTCTCCGCCTTTCGATCTGACGGAAACACTCGTGCGATGCTGCAGAGGACACACGAGTTAAGAGTACAGAAAGCCCTAGGGACAGGCCGTCTTTCGCGCACTCGCTCAGCCCGCTGTTGTAATTTCCTTAGCTCCTCTGGCATTTCTGTATACCCTCTGTTACAATATAACTCAAATCATTACTGTTTTTTAAAATTACTTTCAAAGTCGGAAGGAATAGCTTGAAGACACGCTACGGTCTTCAAAAAAGCAATGTCCAATCATCGCAAATCAAATCCGTTCGAAAATATGTAGTTCAATTTATCATGACCAAAAAAGAAAACTCACACAATGTAAAAACGGCGGCATGCAAACACGGTGCACCTCGCGTTTACTTATCGCCGCCCACAATGCACATCTGAGACGCCATGCTCGCTGCTGATCTGCCCGGCATGGTCGGTTCCAGCAACACTCCGGCTGCATAACTGGCCTTGTTGTTGATGTGCCGAATACTTGCCTGCACAGCTGAAGCGCAAGCCTTTTCTTATCCTTCGCCGTGCAGCCTCTTTCGGCGCCTCGTCAAATTCAACGAGGCCGCTTACTTTTCTGCTGCCTCTTCTTTCAGCGCCACTCCTCCTTCGCCGGAACAACTTTGCAGCATTTCCTCCTTCGCGAGCTCGTCAAATGCGATTTTTTTTTTTTTTTTCCTTTTTAAAGAGCGCCAGTTTCCGAGAAACGACTCGTGAATAACAGAGAAGGGCGGTCAATCTCGCGCACGAGGGAGACGACACAGGTGGGGTGCAATGAGGGCCCGAGATGGACTCATCAGCGAGAGTGCAAAGCGTCCAAAGCGGTCCTTTCGCGGCCGCCACCAGACGGCCCTCAATAATGGACCCGCTGCGGCCGGCGCCGAAGGTAACGCCGCCGCGCGAGCTGCTGAAATATGCAGCGCGGGTTGCGTGCCCGGCGGCGCGTGGCGCACACTTCCTGTTTGTCGCTCTCTACTCGAGATGCCGGTCGCCCGAGCACCGACAAAGGCGACAACGAGCGACCTGCCTCAGCAAGGGGAACACCTGTAGCGCTGGACAAGTCTAGCCGGACACTGACCGTTATTCGCACACCATGCCTGGCAGCGTCCACGGGGCTCACAGACAAGCACTCTCAGTTGTTTCGAAAGCATGTTACCAGACTCAAACCACGATTGCATATAAAAGAAGGTGATGATTATTTCAATTCAACAGAGCAAGGGCTGCTCAGTCATAGAGTGCCATGGTCAGGTCTAGCAATAGAAAAAATAGGTCATTTGTAGACAAACCTCTTCATCGTTCAGTTACTGCAACTGCTATTGAGGCCATACGTTTGTGTCTCGTCGCATTCTTCATCCCCACGACTCCTGTTCTATGCGTTTAGTACCGGGCAAGAATTTAGAGCGATAGCAGGCTCACGGGTTTTCCAGCATCCACCAATTGGTTACTCAACGTAGCGGGCAAGTTTATCGCCAAGTTTGCCGCAAACCATGCGAGCGGTTTCATGTATCTCGCTACACACTTTGTATCGATGAATAGGCGCGAGTCAGAGAAGCCTACCGCTGGTGAACGCTATGTTCACCATCCAAATTTGCAAAACCTTTTTCCTGTTGAGAAAAGTCAGCCAAGTGCCTTGGTTCAAATTTGACGCCAAGGTTATTGAGCATCGTTTATGCAGTAAGAAGCGAATTCGTATTGTATTCGGTTTCGCAATTTTAAACTGTCAGAAAGGCCTCCTAAAGAAAAACAAAGCAAATTCAGCGGAGTAATAATCGCCTGCTATCGGTCGTTGTATATATGCGATTCGCTATCATAACACGCTCCGGCAACGCACGCATCCTGAATAAAGCTTGTTTTAGCCTCGGTCGGTTATTACCTGACGCAAGATGAGCTTTTCGCGAACCTGAACTATTTAAGTGAGAAAGCTATAGAATGTAGAAATAAAGGCGAGGTTTGGAGACTCATTTTACGAGCAGCTCGGTTAAAAATACGTGCCGTTTCTACAGCGAAAACACTATGACAGGTTCGTTAGGATGCGCACAGCTTTTTGAACACTCAGGCATGCGGGTCGATCCAACGTAAAAGTACTAATAACGAGACCAAAACGTCGATGTTCTAAACGTGCAAGGCGACGCGGAGGAATTTTGTAAATTGATTTGCATCGCAAGACGTATATACCTCACGCGCCAGCGCTGTTTGTACCTCGTTTCCTTATTTTCTGGCAGCACTGCAGGAAGGCGAACTTTCAGGAATTCATCTCGTAGCCTTTAGTACATCAGCAGCACCATGACTCGCATATTGGTCGCAGTGAGCTCTCCTGCATATCTAGCTTGGCGAACCCGGCTCCCGTTGTCGAACCGGGATATGCTCATCGCGGAAGGAGAATGTATGGTTACCGTGAGAGCGTAGGGAGACTCGACTGGGGAGCAGCTGGCACGTGTTACACACCGTCTGTAGTTACCATCAAACGAGGAAGGTAAGGCAAGTGCTAGCAGTGAGCAACCGAATGCTACCCACCACGGGAACAATTCCTTCCAAGTGTGGTTACCTTCGAAGGAAGGAGGGTATGGTGAGAGCGGAATAATTTTATTTGCGTCGCCCTATGAGAGGCGCAATTGGAACGGCGAAGTGTAGAGGAGCGGTAATCGAAGAAAAGGTATTCGTGCAAAACTAAACCCTCGCTGCGATTATACTCAATATACCTGGAATCTCGCGTTAACCCAGCCGCGAAAATTTCATTCTCTTTCTTCTTTTCACTTGCATTCCCTTTTCTTCGATCTATCGGATCATAACTTTCACAAATTGGTGCTTTGCTACAAAAAAACGCCAGTCCATAAAAAAAGGACTGAGCGTTGAAACACAGTCAAATTTTATTTCAGCAAGTGATATACGCTGAAGAACGGTTCGAAATTGGCTTTAAAATTTGTTCAAAATTGGCTTCAAAATTATTATTTCTGTTCAAAATTTGCTTTAAAAGCTTCACGACTTTATGTCCTGCTGTCCTGTGTCATCTTAAACACCTTTTAGTTTTCTTTTTACAAATTTTAGCAACAGCGGCAGAGCACGGTTCTGAGGCTGCGCTATCTGGCGAAGAGGAGACGTATGTGAGCGTATTTGTTATAGGGTTTTATTTTTTAACGGTGATTAACACATTGTGAGTCACCATCCATCCGCCCTACTGTGATCCTTAGGTACTGAATAAAAGCTGAGCAAATTTTATTCTCGAGTGAAGGTCTGGTGAGTATTAAATATAAAGAAAAAGAGCCTCTCCGACCAGGGTATCCACATTCTGACTAATCCCTGCCGAGCTGCGTAAACGCACTTGGAAAATTGCGTTCACTAGTAGTTTTTCAACACGTGTGTGACCAGAGCTTAACTTTAATAAAATCTGTTCTTCATACCCCAGTGAAACTTAGCGGGCAGATTGTCGAAAGGCGATTCCGTCTATAATCCAAGGTGGTTGTATATGGCCAAAGAGCGCGATTCTTGTTTGCTTCGCCTCCTTCCTTAAAGATACCCAATTAAGAGTAGCCGGCCTTGCTTTACGAAGCTTCGAAGTCTCTCACAAAGTCGCCTCCTGCTGCTTCTAGCGCCCAAAAGACATTCTTCGTTCTCTTCAAAAGAAACACGCGCGCGGATGAGCAGAACAAAACGTAAGCAGCGCTGCGATATGTCTTTATGATCCCTCCCTTTATGATCGTTTGTTCGTTGCTCCGGAAGCTGAATACCTTCAGAATGCGCAGAAGCAATAAACAGCGCCCCGTCGGAGTCTCTATCGTGAAAGGTACCGCGCTGCAAGGCCTACGACGGCGGGTTCAAGACCTGTTCCTGCACTTGAGTTTTTATGCAGGTGAAGGAACAAATAGAAAATCGTCGCACATTGAGACGTCATAGTAAATCAAAAAACACGAGGCGGCCACAACCCGCCGCGGTGGGTTCCACTGGTAGCCAGGCTGTAGCTTGGATAGGCGAGCGTTCGTTAACTATTCCTGTTTTGAATCCAGAAGCGAGATAACAGGTTCGTTAATGGAGCGGCGAGCGAGCAGCAGCGGCTGATTGTAGGCAGCAGTCGCCCAGCGTCACTTTTAAGCGCCACTGCTCGTGCATCAGAGAGCAGCCGGATCGGATGAGTCAAGATTGATCGGCACTCTTGCTGGTTCGGCCGGCCACTGCGCGAGGACGTGTCCGCGGTCGGATTAGGCCGGAAAAAGCGGGCGTCCGATTGCGCGCCGCCGTCTTCGGTTGGGCCTGCCGTAGTAACTCGATCAGCGCTCGCCAACTAGGAGGGAAGCGAAGCAGCAGCAGCAGCAGCAGCGCAAAAGGAAACGCCCATTCCCGGAGTGCGGGGTTGCGTATCGCTAATACAGGCGGACCTCGGCTTGCGAGGCTGCAGCGGCAACTGCTTGCCCTATAGAACACAGCTGGTGCCCGTTTCGGCGCCCGTCAGTTACTATTTTCTTTGGGTCTAATTGAGCATTACAATTGGTCCCACTTCGAAGTCGAGCTGTGCGCTCGAAGAAGGCCCATCAAGAGTACGAGACGACCCTAACCTGACCTAAACGCTAATTTCCTTCACCTCGCCTAATTTCCTTTCCGTTCGCCGCGCGCGACAGACCCACGCATTGGTAAGAATCGACCCGGCTCTGGCTAGCGGCTGCTAGCTTTGCTTCCTACCTGCGGCGACCAAGGGTGACCGGAGACTCGCCAGAAAATTGCAGAAACTACGCTCACCGGGCGTTTCCAAAGCTGCACGACCCATCATTGTTCTGGGGCGCTATAAGACACTACGTTATCTAGGGTCTAGCTCGTCGTGAAACTTGTGCGTAATGATATGCGAGAGCTTCCTAGGCTTCCGCGCCGCGGTGACCCGTCGGTTAGAGGGCATATCCTTCTATTAAAGGATTGATTGGCCTCACTCAATACACATTGTCCTCTGAAGCTCACGCCAAAACACAGGAAAGAGCTTACACTTTGACGCTTTTTTTTTTTTTCAGTTAAAGAGCAATGAATAAGCTGAATTTCTGAGTGGATTTGCAATATATGTTTAATGATTTTAATGCCATTCTTAGCCAAGCGATCTTTCATCATGGGAAAAGATTTTTTTTTTTTTTTTTTTTCAAGGCAGAACAGCACCTTCTTGAATCGACTCTGGCACGTGTTGTATCAGTTGACTCTGTCCCTGTATAAATATTTGCGGTATCTTTGGCATGTCTAAGGACAATGCCTTTATTTTAAACCTTGAAGTTTTAGCGATTTCGTATGATTTCCCGTGGAAAAATTCGAAACTACATATATCCAGTGGCAGAGCAGCTCCCAGACAAAGGGACATGCCATCCCCGTATAAAGGGACACAGCATTCATTGCACAAATGTGTGCAATATTAACCTTCAAAGTCGTTTATGTGCAATGCGTCTGATGGAATGTCTTTTTCAGACATGCAGTAAGAGTGAGTGGCAACGTTCTTTCCCCCCTTCCGTTCTGAAAACAGACGGAGACGCTTTGAAAAGGATGTCTATTTTCCTACACGCCCTGTGTTAAGCATCAAAATAGCGATGATACATCAAGAAAGTATATATCCAAGCGAGGAGTAATCTATGGATCCTCGGTCAGTGCCCACTGAAAGTTAGTGTACCACAGCGCCTCGTTGTGCAAGACCTTTGTGTTTTCCAAGTTTTTCGCTCATTACAGCGCCGATTTCGATCGCGGGTGATCGATGCACTGCTTATTTTATTTCGTGTCTCGCTAAGTGTGGCGTTTGCCACAGGGAATATGTGTGGGGAGTGTCTTACGTACGGTTAGGGCACCGCTTGACAAAAAAAAAAAATAAATCTTGCATTGGAATTATCACTAAAGATTCGGTTTTCTCGTATTCTTCGCAAAAATGCCGCATGGTTGGTAAACTCTCCTCAGAAACAGTTCTCTATTCTGCCAGCTGACACGAATGCATGACAAACATTCCAGCCTCCCACATCCGTCAAACGGATAGAGCTGTTCCCTCCTCTTCAGGGTATGTGCTCTTGGGCGTCATGTATTGGCAGTTAAAGACACAGAAGGCATGAAACAGCAGACTAACAGCAAGGGGTGAATTGATTTGGGTTTGGTTCATTAGGGTTTAAAGTCTCAAAGAGACTCAAGCTATGATGATTATTTGGTTTATGGGGTATAATGTCAAAAAAGGACTATGAGAGGTGCCGTGGAGAGCTCTGGAAATTTCTGAGACGCCGTAGTGGAGGGGTACAGAAATTTCGACCACCTGGGGCTCTTTAATGTACACTGACATCGCACAGCACACTGCCGCCTTGCCTCCATGGAAAAGCGACCGCCGCGCCCAGGATTCGACCCAGCCTCCCTGGGCGCGAGATCTGTCACATTCCGCGAGATTCCGCGAGATGTGTTCGCCTTGTCTAGCGTTCCTGCCATCTGCAATCCCGCACTTGAACGCGCCAAGGAACGCCACGCGACAGGAGCGATGGTGTACCGTCCAAAAAAGTGTGACAGATACTGCGCCTATCCTTTCCTGTAGACCAATTATAATTATATGTGGCACATCAACGTACGCCGATAAGAAGCAAACGATGAGAGGCAAATGATAGAAGAGGAAGGGTAGGCTTTCGTCATTCTCCTCTTAAGAGACATATCTAAGAGACCCTCTAATTTTTTTTGTTCATAGTTTAGTTTCACTTCGAAGTCAGTTTGCTCCTTTGCTTGTTATTCTTAGTATGCGTTCACGTAGAGGAATAGCGCACAGTCAAGAGCATCAGAAGGCTGCCCAATACGCTAGACATTAAAATGTCCTGCACTCATGATCTCAGCGTCTGCTGAGTAGTATTTGGGGTTATATAGTGCGCGTAAAGGAGAAAGTAGTACGACCGGGAGCCCTGCGTCGGAGAAGGATGTCGGCGCTAGAAGTGGTCAGGCCACTCCTCGCGCAGCAAAGTGCTGGGGGGAGAAAATAAAAGACAGGTCCCCGTCGTTTCCAGCCCATTCCGGGGCGACGACGTACTCCTCCATACGTGTCGCGTCCGCAAGCAGACAGCTCTTCCGGCAACAAGACGGGCTTATAACGCGCCAGCGTCGCGCGAATCAAAATCGCGGAGAGAGCGAAGGCCACGCGCGACGTTCCTTCCGACACGGGGCCCCACCGCGGAGCGTTTTTCAGCCCCCGGAAGCAGTTCACGCCGCGCCACGCTGGAACGGGAAATCGCGATGCGCCCGCGGCGGCCCACACACACGCACACACATATTGGCCCGCGAAGCCTATAGCGAATCCCCGGGGCCTGGTGTTGTTTATGCCGTGGCAGCAATTCCTCCCTGCATCTCCAGTGCTGCGACGGTGCTCTCCACGTAAGGAAAGACCCCCCCTCCTTTTTTTCTTGTTCACTCTTTCTATATGCTAAAATAAGAAAGAATAGGCACACAAAGCTGTCTTATTTCGCCATTTTCCAACGCTGAGAGCATTGTGCCCTATGCCGCAGAGAACGCGCTCGAGAAATGCGCAGTAGGTCGCCTCGGGACAGCCGTCTTTGGCTCCTCGCTAAGGTGCGCGCAGCTCCACGATCAGGCAAGCACTTATTGGAAACGAGCTCCAGCTGCCGCGAGCCTCGCGTTTCAAAACCGTCCCCGCGCAGGCCCCGCGCACACGCGCACAGCAGTCAAGACGAGGAGCTGCAGCGGAGTGAAGAAATCGCTCGTTAGATACGGTGGAAAGAAAGATCTCATGGCACGTTTCATGTTCACGAGAGTCGTGGTTAGTTTTGGACGCTTGGCAAGAACACAAAACGGGGCACGCGTGTCGTCATGTATTTCGCATTCTCGGAGTGTACAGAGAGAGTCGGCATGGCTGGTCTAGCAACCTTGTTTGTCCACCTCTAGTTAGCATTTCTCGCTAACTTTAAAATTAAGATTGGGTTGACTGCTTTACACAGAGCTGCTGGAAATATACAGCTAATGACGCTGATGTATTCATCGCTGCTCGTTTTGGAATGATTAATTACGTGCGAGGTTTGAGCGAAAGCGGACATAACAAGTATCAGGGGTTGGAAAGCGTCACGTGACTCGACTTAAGATGGAGGTAGCTTCTGTTATCATTTCGGCCAATGTCGGTATAGGCACGCGGTAACGTTGTAGACACTGTCATGCATCAGCCCCCGGGAGCAGTGCTTCCTTGTCTGTGAACATAGTACTAAGGCACCTATCGGTACTGAGGTATTCGTGCGGTGCAATGTGAAAAGCACCGGTGAAAGCCGTTGAAGTGACAGGCGTAACCGAAACTAACGACTGGTGAGTCGAGGTTGGAA
Organism: Amblyomma maculatum; assembly: GCF_055883805.1. Lineage (NCBI taxonomy): Eukaryota > Metazoa > Arthropoda > Arachnida > Ixodida > Ixodidae > Amblyomma > Amblyomma maculatum. The sequence continues at coordinate 264,209,548 of NC_139344.1, read as the reverse complement.
CGACGAAGCCCGTGTATGAGAAAAAAAAGATGCACCTGCTGGGAAGAGGTCCGTTGCGTGTCGTTGCAGCAACAGTAACGCGCTCGCAGAGGCAAAGGTCACAGAGAGTGCAGAGATCCGAAGAACCGGAGGTCCACTTATCGCAGTGCGTGGCGCCAAGAAGTACTGGAAGGCTGCGTCGAAATGGCACCGTCAAATTGGAATTGACCACTGTGGCTTTGAAATGACCAGGTGCGATGTCGACGCGTAGGCGAAAGGAAACATTGCGTTCTCGTGTTGGCTTTTAGCTCTCTCTGAAAGAAGAGCCTGCGTACAGAGGGCCCGGATATTGGGTGGCCAATTATGGTCGCTGGGATCACTGCCGTCTGTACGTTTTGACTGTTTTGTTGCTCTTTTTGCTTGCACATATGTCTCGGGAGAGTTTTTACTAGCAAAGTTAAAAGAGGTGTGTGGAAGGCAGCAAGTAACCAATCATTCTGATGCTTGCTGCAATTAGCTATGATTCAAGTGTAGGCTGGGCGACGAGGCAGTAAAACTGAATCAGAGGGTCCAGACGGGTGTTCTGAGCAATTACTTAACGCCTTAACGCGTTATCTTCGGCTAGGCAGAGGCAGTAAGATCCATATATTGCTCAACCTTGCTCAGGTGCTGTATATGTTGTAAAGTTTTGTATATAAACTTCAGTTCATCTCTTAGCTCTAATCAAGTGCCGTTGTCTTCAATTATGATAGTCGCTTCTCACCCCTTTCCGGGCAAAACCCCACCGAGACCTAAAATTCACTAAAGGTATTCGTATGCACATAAATAAACACGACGGGAGGCATATCCAACTAAATAGCCTAATAGCAAGTTCTCTTAATTCTCTTAAGGCACGGTATACAATCGCCACACGTGTTGCCGCCTCTCAAGAGCGTGTTGCTCCGAGCGTCTGTGACTAGGAACTCATATGTCCCTGTGAAGACACCTTTCCTACAGGCTCTGAGGAACAAATAGCATAGAAGAAAAAAAAATCCTAAATATTTCGACGTTTCTTCTGGACGATTACCGCAGACCAACATCGCTTGGCCACATACATAGCCCTTTCTCATTTGGCATGCAGTTGAGCCTGTGGCGAAAACGCTGCATTCGCAATGGCCCCGATATAGCCACTTGATTTCGCAGCGTTTACACAATTTTAACTCTGCGCTATGACAGACAAAGAAAACTTCGACGATGGCTCAGGATAACCTGCCTGATCGATGCCCCTTTGAAAAAAGAAAAGGCAAGCGAAGATCTAAGAAAGCTAGACATGGGCAACCCAACAATGATCGGCAAACACGGCAACGCGCTCAAAAGCAGCGTTGCGCGAACACGCACTCAGCGAGGGGCGGCTGCTGAGTCGTCAGCAAGAACGATATGCCTGTTGCGAAATCGATACGGCCAGTTACGGACTGGCTGCCACCGCGCTATCCGAACATTCGTTCCCAGGCGCGAGCGCTGGAAGCAATCGGAGCCCGTTACATTCAGGCCCCGTGCAAACGGAGGCGCCCGCAGAGGCGGCAGCGAGAGGGAGACAGCGAGCGAGAGGAAAAAAAGGACGAGAAGAAACAGAAGGAACGGCGCCCGTCACTTTCTCAATTTGAGAAATTAAGCTCCGAGCTGAGTGCGTTCCCTTCTCCTGGAACAGAGAAACGCGCGTTGCGCTAGATTGGAGCGTTGTCGGAAAGCGGTTTACGAATGTGCGTCGACGTGCGGCCGAGACTTCAGCCGGGCTCTAGAGCTTTCATCCGCCGCTTTTCTCTCCCCTTGCCACCATTTCTCTCGCCTCTTCCCTGTCTCCCGCTTCTTTTCGGGATACTTTTCAGAATCAGCGTCGAAGGCGCTGTGCCGTTGTTACCCTCAAGATTGTTACCCTCTTTTCGTTTTTCGCTGTTCCTCGTTATTCGCGAGGCGCCGGCACGTAAAATAAGAAAAGCAAGCTAGCACGAAGCCGAAATCTAATTCTAACTTAAAAGAGCATGGCTGTCGGCCATTTGGTGGTTACTGCGAAGCCACCGCTACGTACTGAGTGACGTGCAGCTGCTAGAGCGAAGTACTGATGTCGATGACTGCTTGTCTTATTCAATTAAGAGCTGCGCTGTTCTAGCGTTGTTAACTTTGAGGGCTTGATATTCTTAATATAACGAGGAAATGACGTTAGCTATAGCTCTGACAAGGTGAATGTCTTGGCAGAACTCGTAGCCCACTTCACGTGATTTTATTTGTATCTCGCGGGCTTTCTTTTGAGAAAAAAAAAAAAAAAAATCTACACGCGAGACTTTCTTGATCGTAATTAACGGAATGGGGGTTTCAAGGTGCTCTACAACTTTCCATTTCACATTTATAGTCTAAAGTGAATATTTAGCAAATCTTAAAATTAGCAGAATTAGCTAATTAAGTAACTGCAAAAAAAAAAATGCCGGCGGTGCACAAGCCGGCTGGCAGTTGTATGCAAGTGGTTTCCCTGGCCTACCTCAAATATTGCATACTTTAACCCTTAGTTCAAGTTAGCTGGGACAGCCGGTATATACGTCAGGACGCACTAAATCTAGTGTCATATTACACGACATTAACGGTCGTCTATATGTAATATTTTATAACAGCTAGGTGGAATTCCTATGCACGTCAGGTCAAGAAGATGTACACATTCACATTATTATGTGCAGGACGTTTTCATGCTACAAAAGAATGGCCAGACTTCCACCTAGGCAGTGCGGCGAAGTGGTTTAAGCTTTAGACTGCTGAGCCCTAGGAGGCCGGTGCGATACCTGCCGCGGCATGCCGTGTTTTGGTGGGGCGAAATGCAAGGCACCCATGTCCTGTACGATGCCAGTGAGCGTTAAAAACCCCAAGTGGTTGAAATAATTTCGACCCCCCCCCCCCCCCTTCCTGTCCCTCACTATAAGACGCCACACTGGATATGCCATACCATACCATACCATACCATACCATACCATACCATACCATACCATACCATACCATACCATACCATACCATACCATATCATACCATACCATACCATACCATACCATACCATACCATACCATACCATACCCTATACCACACCATATCATACCATGCATGCCCTTTAGCCTTTGGTTAGGCCGAATAACGGAGGCTCGGCGCGCTTCGTGGCGATTTTTCGCCTTTTCGCTATGAAATGCAGACACAACCGTCAAGCACAAGGAGGATTCCCTGTAATGTCCGTGCTGACGTAGCACGACGTTAGCCGTCGTTGTAGAAGCAGGCAGCCGGCACGGAGGCGTTCTGGCAAAAGCAGCTGCCATTGCTGTGCGCTTCCTTCGGCGCAGCGACAAAGCCGGCCGTGAATAGACGAGTTCCGAGAGCGGTCCCTCTTTGTCCCCCGGCCGCCCGCAGCAGGAATGTGATTCGGGGCCCCGACAGTGTAATTTGCCGGCTACCCCCATCCCTGCGGGCATCTTCCTTTCTCGGCGACAATCGAAAGCTAACCAGGGGATCGATTTTCGGTTTCCCGGGCGTCTCGGTGGTGATATTAATTGGCTTTAGCTACAAGAAGCGGCTGCTCTCCACACAAACCCCCGCCAACGTGAGCAGCGGCGGGTTGCGAGAACCACGGCGGAGCCTTAGGGTGCGGTCGCGCTGGGGCAGAAAGAATGCAGTGGTTCGTCGGCCGCAAGTCCGAAGAGCAGCGGTAGAAGAACTGTGCTTAATGCTAGTGACGGCAGGCAAATTTCCAACGCTTTCACGAAGCCCAGGAACACCCATTTGCCACGTATATCGTATCGCTCCTCCTATCCCGCCATTGCCCATATTTTTTATTTTTTTATTTTTATTTTTCGGGCAGCCGCTCCCGCGGGGAACTGTTGCACGAACGAGTTACTCTCGGTGGGCGCGCCAACCCTCTCCCGGAGCTTGGAAAGCGCCGGAGCGCCTCAGTCGTTGTGCGTTTTCAATTAGTCTGCGTGCCATTATTCCATTGAATTCACCGCGCCTCTGCACGTAGAGTTGGCGCCGCGCGCCTCTGGACGCGGCGGCGCGCTCGGAGTCGTGAGGCTGGCTCAAAGGGAGTGTATAGTACCGGCGTACGTAATTGTGTTAAGACAATCGATGCTGCACTTCTCCTCCTGCTAGATGAGACGGGCGGCTAGCAGGCGTCGCGTTGAGCGAGCTACCACTCTGACTGAACTGCGAGAGTTCTCAACGCACTTGGCAGCGGACGTATGGCGAACGGTCTCCGTCTC
>NC_139344.1:264157807-264202807 GCF_055883805.1 Amblyomma maculatum | reverse complement strand
TTCTGAGCCCCTCATCCTTCATTTGGACGCTTTATTAAATCCCTTTCAAAAGCTGGTGCAAGGCTCCTCGCGAGCACTTCAGACGGCAAGACTCTTATAACGATGTGCGCAATATTTATAAACAAGAACGCAATGCGCGCAGAAAGGATAGATGAGTGCAGTTGGTAAGATAAGTGGACTACCTCAGCAATCATTCCATCCGGGGCCTTTGGGCATGGTCATTGTCTCCGAAGGGCTAAAAGTGAGCATAGAAATGAGTGAAAATCGTTAAGAAATAAAGACATTTCTACATTTTTCCGAAGACAGGAAATAAAGGATGTTCCTTTGGAACTACCTTTAGGCATAGATGCCTTAGGCGCTTGTGAGCGATTGAAACACAGTAGCATAAATAACTGCAGCAGGCGCCTCAAACCTAACGCACGGAGTTCGCCCCTGTAGGAGCCCATCAGGCGCCTACCTTTGGATGACAACGAAGTAACCGACATCCACGATGCGAAGAAAGAAGACGAAATAACTCAGTGCTATCTCGAACCTGTGTTTGAGAGCCCGGTAAAATCGTTTTCACCGCCAACCTCTGCGAATACCTAAGCGCAACTGGACTTCACTCCTTCTTTTAACTTTCTATCTCCTGCATCCCATTCCCCCTTTCTCAACTTATGTCTTGTTGCAAACTTTTCGAGAAAAAAAAAAAGCGTTTTCTTGCGTTTTTTGTTTCTTTGTCATCTTTCTCGCTTTATTTCATCTCGTCCTTAGGTTGCTGATTTTTTTTTTAAGCTTAAAATCCCAGAAAAATAGATGCGAGCGGGAAGAAGAGGTTTTAAATCCGTTTTCCCCTGCCTGTTTGCGACCGACTTGGTCAGACATTTCATCAGTTACTTTATGCCACCAGTCTTTACCTTATGCCATCATCACGCAGCTGGAACGATCTTAAATTGCCAGCAAGGTTCTTTCGAGTACATAGAAAGCCATGAAGTGTGTCCCTACCGATGGCGGGCCCAATCCTCCGCAGCTTTGGAGGCTTCGGCTAGACATAGCAGAGCCGGCCGGAACGCCGCCATTTGTCACGGGTGTCGAAGAACAGCGATCCAGGCTCATTTGGCGATAGCTGCCACGCCGAGGAAGACGGCATATCTGTCCGGCCCGGCCTCGGGCGCATAGACATCAGGCCGGCGCTCAGTTCACTGGGCGACGCGGTAAAGAGTCCGTGCTGCGTTCCATCGATCCTATTTTCGGAGACCCTTTATTGCACCTGTATGAAAGATGGCAATCAGTGCAAGTGAGGTCGCTGTAATTGCGCGGCTAAATGGACGACAGCAGCCCGCTCCAAAAACCCTCTGAAGGCCAAAGGAAACGGGCAGGCCCCTGAGCTGAGCTGCCAGAGCGGTTCGCACGCACAGATGCTGCAATGCTACAGCTATAGGTCATGCCGCGTCTAACAGCCGTTTCGTGACTTACGTCAGTTCCCCGCTCCTTTAGACCTGTGTCTTTGAAGCTTGCTGGGTGCAAGTACTCACGCATTTCTAATTAAATCATTCTTGGCATGATGCGTGCAAGCAGACTGCTATTTGTAAGCAAATCATTCCACCAAATACAATATCTTTCATATAATCATGTATTTGTACAGAGTGCTGTCATTAATTGTTGTGGAAACTCCCACGTGTTCTTTTCCATGCGGGTCTCCTTCACTTGCATTCCCTGAGAGGTGTAGTGTGCGGGCATATAGCTGTGCATAATTTATCTTGTAAATAACTATACACACGAAAAAAAGATGTCCGTAACAGTACGCGCTTTTTTATGTGCCTTTTTCATCTTCAAGCTGACGTACTTCTGCTGCAACACACTACTCTGCAATATTATTGGAGCTGTATATTCCATCTTATTTTAAGGCCTTCTGTTTCATTTACTGCACAATTTCGCTGCTTGATCACGTGCGACAGCTGACATTAAACTGCTGTTGCTTCTCCGATACTCCATTCTGCCTTTGTGTTTTTCGTGGTGTGAAAGCACTACAGTGCATTAATCCCTCATCCAGTGCATGCCTGAACAATGAAGCTGGATGTAACTAGCGGTGTAAAGCAGCATGCTTTTACAAACTCTCACTGAAAGACAAGGCCAACGACGACAGAGACGAAACGATGCTTGGACAAGTTGGCTAAGAATAGACCCTGTTCAACATCAAGAGCTGGCTTAACGTGGCAGTCAAATTTTCAATCGAGTTAAATTGCGCGTCAACCGTTACAGGGTAAATGTTTGCCGACTTTGTCGAGCATCGTTCAGTCTTCGTCGTCGTTTGCCTTGCCTTTCGTAATCTACAAAAAAAAAAAAAAAATTCGAAATCCACGCCGAGCATGCGTTACTATGACGTCATACTTTTTGTTTGTTTTTATTAGCACTAGTACTTAGAATAATTTTCAGGGCGGCGTGGCTGTATGGAAGTTTCGCTACCATGGAAGCTGTGCTCCACACCACAAAATGGCGCCCGTGACCTCACCTGAATTCCTCCTATACCTGTTCATTTCAATCATCGGATTCAATGCGCGGTCGGGCATGGATTCGTCAACTGGCGATGCCCAAATAGGAAAGAAACACGACGCCCCCTCGTACTGCACAAACCTGACCAACGCCTAAATCAGATCGCAGCCTCCGGCCAACCGCGCCTTTTCGAGTCCGGCACTCGCATGCAGCCCAGCCGCAATAAAAAAAAAAAAAAAAAAAAAGAAAGAAAGAAAAAAGAACGAAAAGAAAATATGCGCAACCGACCACGTCCACTGAGAGCGTCCAAGGCGAGCGCATCCTGCTCTAGGGGCACGTCTGTGGTCGGAACGCCGCATTCCAGCCGGCCGTCTGTAGTGAGAGGCCAGCGATGTTTATTTGTCTGCAGAGCCCGATGATTCAAGTGCGCCTATTCTTCTCCCCCGCAGCGCCAAACTCAAGGAACCCCCGAGGTTCGCTCATCAACAAAGAGCACACCCTTCGGTTAGCGTTGTTTATCTCCAGGCCGCTTCAGCGATTGAAAAAACAAGAAGGCACTGCGGCACTTATGATATTCCCCGCTGGTTGCGCTTGGGATAGCACGGCCGATAGCAACAGGAACCTACTAGTCACATCGAATGGCTCTTTATAGATTACTGCACACGAAGCAACCATAGAACATATGCTCTCCAGCGGTGTTGCCCGGGCAAAAATGAAGACAGAGAGCGATGCGTCCGAGGCGCTGAACTCGAGTGATGCACCTTTGACGGGCGTGACGCCGCCGTTTGGCGCCAGAACTAATCGCCGTCGCTTTACGCGCACGCTTGAATGCCTGCGAGATTGAAGAGTGTATGCCTCCGCCTAAATACCGAAAGCCGACTACGCAGAAAGCAGCCGCAGCCGGCCCGAGCAAAACACGCGGGAAGACAACGCTTCCTTCAGCGCTTCAAAGCAAAACAAAGCTGGGACGTCTGGACCCTGAAACAAACTTGCTTTTACCCAGAAAAACGCTTCAGCGAGGAAAGAAGCGCGGCACACAGGAACAGCCGGCGTTCCTATTTGCAAACGAAGCGAGCGCGCATCCGCGGTCGTTGAGTAAAAGAGCCTTGCCGGGGGGCCAAGCGTTTTTCACACGAGGCACTTTGTTTTTGTTCGTTCTTTTATGTCGCTTGACGCATCGCTTTCCGTCAGCTGCAACCCCTTGCTTTGCTTTTCCGGCTGTCAAGTCAGGTTAAATCAAGCAAAACCAATAGAAATGGAGGGAGTAACGTTATGAGAAGGGTTAATGACACATTGAGCTTACTCGGCTTACCGACGTAACGCGAAGCACATCAGTGGGTAGAGTCCCCAGCATGCGCGGTGCAATGCAGTCCGCCGACACAGTTGGTAGTGTCGTGCATTATAGAGATTTGTTCGGTGGGGTTTCCGGTACATTTGCGACAAACAAATGACATCAGTTATGCTTCATGAACAAATGTAAAAGAGCGTTAAAAATTAAGGCATGTGTGGGGCCCGAAGCTGCACACAGCCTGTGAGAGGCACCGGCGTGTTTCGCATCTACCGCTGCCGAGGTTTGAACCGGGCTGAGAAGAACAAATTACGAATCTCGCGGCTGCGAAGCTCGACATTCTGTACCTTAAAGGCTCGAAATATTCGAAACCGTCGTTTTGCGCTTATTTACGTTCTTCATTTATTTTGGCTTGCTGACAGTGTGAAGGAAGCATCGGACGAAAGCAGCAGTGAGCCAATCAGAGAAAGCTGTCGCCACTCGTCGTGAATAATGGCTGACCATTGGTTGCATTACGCAGCAACGTTGCTCCTCGTTGAGGCACGGGTCCGGTCGCTGGCCGCGCACATCACGGAACAAGAGGAACCGTTTCCAGGGGGCAAAATATATCCGAAATGCCAAATGGATCGTTATAAAACACGGCCCCTGAAAACGTGAATTGTCCAAATTCTCGGAGATTTTCTGTTTCTATGAGACTGGAGTTTTGTGTTTTTGAAACAATTTACAAGTAATAAATAGCCTTGCAAAGAAACGCGGGGGAGCGAATATTCCGCGCTCCTCACAAGGAGACACAATGCAGCTGTTCTTTTTATTTCATTCGGAGGAGTAATTTTGTGAGAAAATGTGAGACCAAGTTGGCGCAGTCTTCTTCTGAAGGGCGCTCTTCTGCCGACGTTTGTTTTGCACGGAGCACGAGGCGCGTGAGCTCTCTTCCCTTCCACACTTCGCACACTTTTGTTTCGTTTTCAAAGTCGTAATGGCCTTCGCCTCTTAAACGACGCCGTTCAAAAGACTGCATTATCGAGAACTCAATTAAGTTACAACAGTGCTGTCTACGTGTCTACTTGTTTTACGGGACAGAGCTGTAAATTCGACGCACTTACACCCCGGAACCTCGGTTCCACTCTGTCTTAATCTTTCATTCTCAAGCTTTGCCCAAAGCAGTCGCTCTGTGCCAATGATTTTGAGAAGTTCATTTATTCTTGGGCTTAACCTTCTTCATATTTTAATCTTGGCTTTGCCTTCGAACGCATTGGGGCCGGCGTTGAACAGGTCACCCCTCCTTTTTTTTTTTTATTATATACATTATGCCCATGTCCCTCATTCCGTCGTTCCGATTTCAGCCTATATTTCGATGGAAGTGAGGCGCAAAAGTACTTGTGTGCTGTGCTGTATCAGCATACGTTAAATAACCACATCTTGATGAAAATAGTCCGGAGCCCTCCACCGCGGCGTCTCTGATACCGTTCATACCGTTCAGCCTCATACCGTTCTGTAAATTAGCGGCTGTAGAGGCGCGTGCGTTTTAGAAATGTGAAGCGTCTTTGCGAATTCGGCGACATTAATATTGCAATTTTAGTGTTCGCCACCCTGCAATATGGGTGCGCTGTCGAGCCTGCCAACCATTTCCTTCACACTTTTCGAGCAATAAGGCAAAGTTGATGAAGCCCTGCTGTAGTATCCGGCAGACGCTATCACGCTGATATCAACGGTAGCAAAAATTCATTTTATTCTTGAGCGTGTCAAACGGAATTGTCAGAACAGCGGATAAGGATCTGCGTATATAGAAAGCGCGCGCACCGCTGCCCAGCAGAAAAGCCCAGCTGCCACTTGGTCTCAGTGCCGCTGAGTTGCTCTCTGCGCTTCAAGTACTAGCGCAGACCCAGCATGCAGCGCCACTGTGCTCACGCCCTTCTTCGTCCCTGGTGTGTGGGTCTCGCTCGCACTCAATCCGCTTTTGAATCGGCTGCTCGGTAATGTGCACACTACCTTCCCCAGTGGCAAACATGTAGCGTCAGCGGCCTTGTGAACTTGACCCACACGAACAATGTATCGAAGCTTTTTACGCTTTGAAGATGGACCGGCGCCTGGCATTTCTTCATAAGAAGGCAATGAAATGTGGTTGTTTTAATTTTAAGCATTTTAATATAATGCAGAATTGTTGTTCTGCGCGTGTTTATATCGGCAGGATTTGAGCGGAAATCTGAGAATCGCAAAACGTGTCTGCAACTCCGACTTTCACCTGCTGCTGAGAGGCAAGGTAATCCGGTTATAGGCTTCAGCAACGGGGGCATGTGGACCGAAGAGATGGCACTCCCGGCAATTTCTCACTTGCCGACTTGGTCTGCCATGTCGGCTAGGGGGCGGATGCAGTCAAGGTGCATGTAGGGGCAGGTATCGTAACTAAGAGGAGTGGTTGTAGCGAAATTCATGTTTCGAGCCATTTTAGAAAATGAATCCTTCATCATACCGGGTGACGGCTGCCCGGTAATGAGCTCTCCCTTCGCTCGCTGTGACAGAAGGACTCACAAGAATGCCAATGCTGAATGCACTCTGTGGCAGACAGACTTAGCGGGAGCGAATCACAATGCAACCTTTTTAGCCAGCTGTGGAATATTCCACCGGAGGTGGAGGAGGCGAGAATCCCCGTCTTGCAGCAGATGACCGCTGAAGGCCGTTCGTCGCCAGGGGGTCGAGCAGAACCGAGCCCGAAGCGGGACAAGTACGCCGCAATGTCTCCAGCGGAAGCAGACGGACCAATGAGACCCGGAACCACGCTTCCGGTGCCGCCGATTGCAACCGCATTTCTCGGGGTTGACTGCGTCGCTGCAGGCGCCGGAAAAGTGCCGCTGCACCGCAGGGCTTCGCGGCGGCGCTGCCGGTGAAATGCACCAGAGAATGGAGCGCCCGAGTCGGACGACGTATGCACTTGAAGAGGACATGGGCCGTTTAGCGTTCGCCAAGCCATGCAGACAAAAATCGCGGGCATTGCTCCGAAGCGTTGCGTGAGGTAACGATAAGATATGCTTTGAAAATGTTGGTAGGAGCTACCAATAACTCAGGTTTCTCATTCGAAGTGAAGGCACCAACCTTCCAGGTCTCTTGCATGGCGACACGTTATACCCCACGCAGGCCCGTTCATATACGGCTGGGTTACCCGGGCTTCATATCTATGTCGGGTGGCTAGATAACGTAGCTTAGTATTGTATGCTAATAAGAGTATGTGAGATATTAAGACGTACAAATAAGGTATCGGTAATTAAGAAACTACGTGTACGACTAACCGCAAGGCCAGCCGCAGACTGGAGCCACCAACGCTCTCGCATGATACTTTTAGTTCAGTTCAGTCGTTCAGTCGTGTCCGACTCTTCGTGACCCTATGGACCATTTCACGCCACGCTTTCCGGCCTCTCACTATCTTCCTAACATCACATAACTTCATAGTGCGTAGCTAAAGGTATCACGGCATCAACGAACCTGGAAGGTTCTTTGGTGCCGTTTCCATCGCCTTTGGGAGTTTTCGTATCGTGCCTCATATATTGGCGTTGGATATATGAATACAACCCATGGTGGTTTTCTGTCTTTCAACTTCCCGCGCATCGTTACAGTCCCTTCTCGTGGATGGCTACCACTAACGTTCGGGCTTAGCATAAAAGCACCTGATAAAAGCTCTTGTCAGACTTCTGAGGTTTCGCTCATCACATTGCCTGCAGCTGGTGCCGCAGCCGTAAATGCAGCCTACTGCTCTCGTACTGCTCTAAACCTTCTCAAAGGCTCGTGAAGGACCAATTGCAGCTAGGGCTAGTATCTGACTGTACCTTACTAATAAAAGTATCTAACTGGTAAAAAAAATCAGACTGTCAGTGAGATTCATACAGCATATAATTGTGAGCATTATACTTTTATACCGCATTTTACATCATTATGTTATCGACCTTGTAAAAAAAAAATAATAACGGCCCATCGCACCCTTCCCTATGAAAGGATCGGGACGAGTTGGCAGCGGCTTCCAGTTCGTCACGTCACACAACCCGCCAATCAATCCGTGTCCAGCTATGTCTCCTGCGAACCATCACCTGCCAGATGCATGATCGTGAGTTTTATAGGCTGTTGGAGGCTTCAAACAGTCGACACCGAGGCCTAAAATTTTTCCCAACATGGGGATAGTTGCGCCCACGAGTTGAAAAGAAAACCCAAAGGCTGGAAGTTTAGAAAGAAAAATGTACTCGGCCACCAGCAACGAACTTCATCGCTCAGGGCAAGCACAATGAGTAATAGTGAAAAATAACAAAAATAATAAAATAAGGATACCCTTATTCCTACATAGAACACTCTGCACGGTACACGCTATACTGCAGAACACACACTCTCTCTCTCTCTCTCACACACACACGCACTCGCACACACGCACACACCCGCACGCACGCATGCGCACACACGCACACGCACAAACTTTGTACGTGTCACGGCGTTCTTCGGCCAAAGCGGCCATTCGAGAATCAAATCGCGAATTCATCGCAAGTATCTTTCAGCTAATATCGCAAAAGGACAGCAAATCCCAGCAGCGCATCCTGCAGGCTATTTATCAAACAAAATCCAATGCGTGAGCTTGCTAAGGCGCACAAAGCCTGCATGCTGTAAGAATACTTACCGCCAAAGCTGTCCAGCAGCGAAACAACCTAAAATATCAACGTGCGTACATCGACAGTAGTATCAGATAGTACTTTGAATTTTGCTGTCCTTTAATTATACATGCCTGAGCATGCTCGCGCAGTTATACTGGTTTCCCACGTTCACAGGTTGATCTAATGCTCTCACTGTACCTCAAAAATCTTTTTAAAAATTTACGAGCTCTTTAGACTCGTACAATGTAGGGAACAACGGCGAAGTAATACCGTAAAGTCGGAAACATATACCCCATATTTTTATTTCTCGCGCAAAGAGGATCAAACACGGGCCAAGCTGCACACGAAGTGCTGCTTTAATGTGAGCGAACACTTAGCATAAGCTTGGTGCTAGCAGCGACCGCCGGTGGATTGGAAGCTTTCATCGCGTAACGGCGGGCAGGAATGACGCAGATAGCGACTCCATTAACGCGGCCCGAACGCTGCAACTTTTCCACGCAGCCTTCGCTCTTGCCAACGCTACACTTGGGCAACCGACGCTATAGAGGCAGCCGTGCGGGAGTGGCGCTCAGGTGGTCCTGGCGAAGACGGCTGTGTTTCGCGGAGATACCTCTATCGCCGGAAGAGGACGCTGTTTTCTTTCTGCTCGCCACGCTGGGAAGGAAAACAACCCGGGTCTCTCTCGAATGCGCTGCGTGCCCGGATAAGCGCACGATTAAAGAGTGTGTGTATACGGCGGGGGAGGGGGCTGCCCTTAACGGCAGTCGAGCACGCCGTCGTGAGGGCCAAGAACGGCTCAGCACGCGACGTTGATGACTCGACTGCTTTACGCCATGCACGCCGAAAAAGACTGCATATAGGTGACTGAAAACGCCGCTTTAGGGTGGGGCGAGATTTCGTTTTATACAAAAAAATAAAAATAAATAAAAAACAAAAGAAGAGCGCAAATTTTGTAACGATCTGATAGAACGCTTCTTGAGCTTGAAGAAAATATATTACTTACATATTCGAGATCTTAAACAAGATTTATTGAATGTTGTTTGTAGTGATGCAGAGAGGAAAAGTGTGAGTGTTCATGAATTTTGTTGGCAATTTCGCTGTTTTCTAAAACAAATAGCCGCCAGATTTTGCAACCTGCTAATAGATGATTTCTCCAGCTTTCAAATATATAGTTCACTTGGGTATTAGAGACTTCAGAAATGCTTTTTTTTTTTTATCAATCTTCATGGCCACGTCGAGTAGAAAAGAGTCTGGTTCTAATAGGCTTTTATTCAGTTTTTTTTTTCTTCAGAAAATAGCAATTTTGGATGTTTATGTGCTTTTGAATATAAGCAAACAAGGTGTTGCACTCAACGCAAACAGAATAAACCGCCCAAGTTGGTATGTGCTTTTATGATAAAAAAGAACACATATTCAAGGTTGACAAGGTTGGAAAATTGTGCACGTAGGTAATGCTCCATGACGTAAAAGAAAGCGCAAAGGCAAGACAACGGGCAATAATAAATTTCATTTTTGTTTAGGACAAAAGAAAAAAGTGCATTAGAGAAAGAAATATAAAGGGTACTTGGAAAAACTTGACCCCAGCTTTGAACTGTAATGCCAGCTGCATTCGTTTGAAAAGTTGATATCTTATTTGGTAGCCATAGATTTCATTATGAGTACTCTAGAGGCAATTTTGAAGCGAAAGCTTCACTTCTCTAGGTAGGTAGATCCGATATTCACGTGGGCTTCAATTTGATCTTCATTTGTCCTTCAAGGAGCCGGAGGACAAACTATTGCTATGCGGTTCAGGTGTCCACAGAAAATGTGACATATTTTGTGCCACTCCTTTCCTATAAACCAACACAATGTCAGCGTGGTACTGTTGCTATGTGGGTCTGGTGTCCACAGAAAAATGTGACAGAGACTGTGCCCTTGTCAGCGTGGGCTAGCCATTAATCTTCAAGCAGCCACATGACAAAGTGTGGCTATAAATATGCTATGCCTTCCTTTTCCCAAAACATCCGACTGCTTGAAGTTATAGACCACCTTGGCGTTGCACCACAAGGTCATATGGCTTGGACCCTTTGAGATTTGGGTGATCTTTGACCTTTCGAATTTGCAGCTGAGAAGAGAGTGGAAGGGAGTGAGCACGTGATTAATCCCGTTGGCAACGTCACGTCGTGCCATAGGGCGATGGAAACAGCTATGAAGACAACCGATGGGTTTAGGAGCGAGGAACAACCGCACCTCGACTCAGAGCCAGACATAGACGCCAGTAGCGATGTTTCCATCCATTTCAGTCTCACCCCACCTTAAAATACGCATGTGAAAAAAAGCATCACGTGTTGTCATGCGTTTCTGTGATATGATAGAAATAATAACCCCAAATTTGGCCCAGGTTTGCCTTACCCGTTTTATTATTTATTTATTTCAATTATGTTCCGCTCTCCAGAGTGCCACTATCCTGCCGTCACTTAGCGTCGCCAAACTAAAGCTCCGACATTTGCCGGCTTCTTTGAACTGAATAAGCGGCGAAGAGTTTCATATGCGGCCATCTCAAGAAAAGAAATGAAATGGCATGAAAATAGAGGTATATAATATGTTGAAAAGGAAACTTTTATTTTCAGATACACAAAACGGGAAGCTTCAAAAAGAGGTGACTCCGCGCGACAAGAAACCAAGTCCTTTCTGATTGCGGTGACTGCGTAATCAGGATAAATTCTGGTTGCCGCATTAAGCGCTAGGTTATTCCGAAACTCGCCAACAAATAATGCTTACAATCTGTGTCTTTAGACCCTTATGCACGCTGTCTTATGTGTTGAAACACGTGGCTGTACTTTTTCGTCAACCTCTAACAAAACGACATCCGCCGACGCCCATAGCGTTAAGGGGGTCAAATGCAACCAATGAGCAGACTCTTATGCGTCAGAATTATGTCTACGGATTAATTCCATCCGGCTGGGGTTCTTTAACACGCACCTTCAGGAGATGGTTTCCTTTTCTTTTTTCTTTTTTCTTTTTCATTCCAAGAGCATCGAACTTCAGCTGTCTCGGCCGGGATCGAACCTTCAGCTTAGAAGCTTAAAGCCTAAACCATCGAAAAACCGAGGCAAATTCCAATGCAATTAGCGATTTGACGACGGTTATTGCACTGGCATAGGAGCAATTATTTGCATTTACCAGAACGCACCATGTCAATTACTTGCTGCTTGCAGCCGCCAAGGGGCGCTGTCGAGTGTTGTACCGAAATGCGCGACTCGACAAAGGGGCGGCAAAGAAATTCTGGAGCCATATAAGCTGCCTGGGTAGGAACCGTAGGGAGAGGAACAGATTCAAGACGCCGAGGGAAAATGTCTAGGGGGGGGGATGACGCCATAAAATATACTACATCAGTTGTTTCCGATTCATTTAAGCGTGGTGATAGCGTAATCGCCCCGAATGAAGAAACAGTATCAGACAGCATGAAGGAAGGAGCTTACAATTGACAAATCTTAACTGGAAGAAGGCGGAGACAAATATTCCTGCCCTAGCGAAAAAACTATGAGTCACAATAACCTCATACAGATTTCTCATACTAAACTCTTATAATTCTCATATAATCACATACAAATATTATTCAACGTATGATAAATATATGAGATTGTATGAGATTTGTATGAGTTTAGTATGAGCTTTGTATGAGAAATCTGTATGAGGTTATTGTGACTCATACGGTTTTTTCGCTAAGGTGTGTGTACATCCATGGGGATGGACGAACTTTCAGTCAAGCTAATTAATGGGCTTGGCCCGAAAAGTAAGGATACGTTTTTAAAAGCATTGGAAAGTCATAACAAATAAAGAAATCCCGGACAGCTGGCGGCTGAGTATGATGAATTTAATCTCTAAATTAAAAGGAGATAGGAAGAACATTAAACCGATCACTATGATATCAGTTACGTACAGGCTGGAGGCAGCGAAACTAAAAATGCAAGCATAGATAAAAATGTAATAATGTACTGGGCAAAATGCCGAACGGGTTCAGTAGGGGTAGGTGCCCAGATGGTAGCATTTTTGTGATAACGCAATGCATAGAAAAATCCAGGGAGGAAAACAGACCGCTGTATTTAGCCTTTCTCGACATAAGTGGGGTATACAACAGCGTAAATAGGCAATTTCTGTGCAACACACTCGAATATGAAGGCATCGGTAAAGAATTATATGAAGTACCTACTAAAGGAAATATAGAGATAATTAAGTTGAGTTTGCATGGGAGGGATTAAGAAGTACGACTACTGTCGAGGTATGCAAAGGACTAAGGCAAGGATGTCCGCTATCACCACCGCTGTTGTTCATGATTTATATGAAGAATATCAAAAAGAGTGTGCAAGAAGGCAACCTTGGTGTTAATCTCTCGTATAAGCTAGATGGAGCAGACGTAAAACAAACGCTTCCAGGAATAATGTACTCGGACTGCATTGTTCTATTAGGCAATAACCAGGAAGACTACAAGCATTGGTTAATATATTTGAATACGAGAGATATACAGTCGGCTTTATCTTCAGCGCACTTAAGTCGGATCTGTTGGTATTCAACGATTTCACTGATAAAAAGCTTACAATAGAAGGGAGTGAGATACCAAGAGGGCCAGAATATGAATATCTCAGGGTATGAATAAACGAAGGTCAGGTATACATGAAAAAAAAACATGAGCAGGCCAGCAGGGCGAAGGGGCGAAGGGATGCTGCGATAATGAAGCACAGGGCATTATGGGGGTACAGCAGATATGAAGTACTTACAGGTATCTAAAAAGGAATAATAGTACCAGGGCCTACCTTCGAGAACGCGGTTTTGTGCTCAGGGGCAGAAGTCCAGTCGTGGTTAGAAATAAATCACAGATCTGCGGGAAGGTTAGCACTTGGAGCCACCGGCAAAACTACAAACGAAGCCGTCCAGGTAGACATGGGCTGGGCCTCTTTCGAGGTACGAGAGGCCCAGATCAAAGTATTGTACGAAGAACGCCTCAGAAAAATGGATGACAATAGGGGGGCAACTAAATTATTTAAATATTTATTCCGAAAGGACATTGGACTCACAGTGGCGGAAAGGCACTAGAAAACTAACCAGTGAGTATTTAGGAAGGCAGGACGGAGAAATAAAGAACATTAAACGACAGGTAAAGAACACAGAGGCTCTAAAACTGGAATATAATTCGATTGAAAAGAAGCCGACCCTAGACATATATAGAAAATGGAAAACTCGGATTTAAAGGAAACCTTCCATGACAACTCAAGAGGCAGCTGCCTTCTCTTTGAAGCTAGAGGACGTTTATAGAATCCTAAACTACAGAAAAGAAAGTTTAATCAAAATAATGGAACTTGTGCTATATGTGCGGTAGACGCCCAGGAACAATTGAACATATTATATTGGAGTGTGGCAGTATTCATCCAGACGTCGATGAGGACATAGTCATCCCAGCCGAGGCCTTAGGGTTTAGAGGTAACAAAGGAAGCGTGAATGAATCGGTGGTGGAGGTTAGCAAGAGACGTTTGGAAGATTGATAGATAAATAGCAGGGAGGGGACGCGTGGAAGCTAAGTCGAAATTAAACACGAGTACGTAAAGATAGCCCAGGTCTAAAAGTAAAGGCATTAAAGGGCAAGGGTTCTCTAAGTTAACAAGCAGAAAAACAGAAAGAGAGAGAAAGGTTGCGCATGGTGATGATTATCACCACCCCCTTTCAAACAGGACACTCCTAACATCCATCCATCCATTCGCAGTAGACAGCTTTTCGAGCGTAAAATGGCCTCTGTCCGCCTTCCTGTGGTATTCGGAAAATAAAAATCTTGACACCTAATTACTATTAGCTGTGAAAATGAAATAGCATAAGAACCTCGTTGTGAGCTCTCGTGCACGATCACGCATGCCATGCATACCATACGCGTTGCCCCACACACGTTGGATGGATGATTGCACGTTCAGGGCATTGCGCCACCAGCACACATCTTTTGAATTGATTAAAACCTTCAATCTTCGCTTGGCAGCCCCCTTCCAGTCTCTCCCTCCTTTCGCCCAGGAGAGTAGAGGGGAGTTCTTGTCGCCACTTAGCCATCAAGGTGGCAGCTTGCTGTTCCGATAATGGCAGTTGGCAAGCGTGTGACATGGCGGCCTGCTTCTCGTCCCAATGGGGCTCTTAAGTTTTGCCATAAAAAGGGTAAACTTTCGCCAGGAACCCCTTGGTCCGAGGCAGCCCCGAGCCAAGAAACCTTCCTTTCATTCTGAACTCGCGTAGACATAAACGACTAAAACAACTGCGTGTTTTCGGCTGTAGTCGTGTTGAGTTACGCTGTACTCTCCTTTGCCGACATTGCATTTTTTTTTTTCACTGACGTAGTTATATTACTTATGGACGAGTTAGTAGAAATAGTGACTTTGTCCTCATTTTTTATTCATGCGCAGCTTTCTGGGACACGTTTTAATTGTTTGGGAACAGTGGGATATTGTAACACGACACTGCGCATGTTGATGAGAATGGTCTAAGCTTCAGATGAGCAGAAAATAACTTTGCTTTCAAAGTTTTTTCCTGCGCTCGCACAGAGTACTTCAAATTGTCGTTATAACAAATTGGATGCGTTTTCATTAATTTTGAGGCAACTGTGGAAAATTAGAAGATACTTTGTATGAACACACGGATACAAATGTCCTAAGGTGCCGATGTGCAGCAAAATATTGCTTCTGAAGTTTGTCCTGCGCCAACGAGTAGTTAATACTGGCATCGAAAACCAATCAGCGTTATTGAAAACTATCAACAAGGAAGTGCTAACCTCCAGAGGAGCGATCTGGGGATATATTAATTGCTGTGGTGAAGTTATACATTATGAGAAAACATTACTTTCAAAACCTCTTTCCCTGAATTTGTGCAATATTTCTGGGGATGGAAGACTGCGCTGTGGGTGTCTGACGCTTATGATTGTTTTTTGTTGCTCCATCTAGATTGAACAGTGTTATTGACGGCGATCACTTTGCTAATCAATCGTTAAAAATAAAACCGCTTCGTGCAAAGCCAAAATAATATGGACGACTCAAAAATCTCTCCCAGAACCGCTTACAAAGCCATTTCTTCATAAGTAAAGGTATAACAGAAGTTATAGGCGTACAACTCGCATGATGGAAACAGTGACATCTTGTTGGCAGCATTTACTGAGCAAAAATCATCTACTGAGGAACGACAGCATTTACAACATTTCTCAACTCCCAGCTAGTATTCGGCTGTGAACACATTAGTAAATTTTTAGGAACAGCAACTGTAAATACGTATTTACTACGTTATTAATACTATTATTTTGTGGGACCTGCTTCAACCACTCTTCCCGGTTTGTTTGCGCTAACAGGGGCACACGCCGACCACACAAAGTTTACAACCTGCTCGTCAAGCACTACCCCAGCTCCCACAGCGGTAATCGCGAAAATTCACCATCCGCGACAAAGAAACTTTGTATGGCCAAGCGTCTGTAACTCGCGTGTCGCGAAAGGTGGCCAAGAAATAAAGATAACGAATAAGACCGTGTCGCTTCGATCGGCAACGACGCTCTGATTGTGTGTACGCACGTGCAGTCATATGTAGCTCCAAGCGGAGGAGCTGCCGAACGAAGTTTCACGCGTATGGTCTTCGGAATACCAACCAGGGGGCCCTAAAGCTATAGTGAAAATTCACAACGTAGTCAGCGGTCGAGGTCACCTTCCCTTCACCCTTCCCCGTTTCATTCGCCTACAACAAGACGCCAGGGCACCACAAGTCAGCACGGAGGAAACTGTGGTTTGCGCATACATATATAATGCACATCGCTTGGAGATTTCGCTTTGTCTGAACAGTACTGCATTGCATCGCTTCTACGCTTGTGTCTTGACGAGTTTTTGGCACTATACTTGCAGTTTATCTCTGGTCATGAGGTAGTTTGAACACGGAAAGAGCAGGGGACAATTTGTCCACCGACTAGCGTTCCGACTAGAGGACTTTGCTTCTTAAGTCCTCTTGACGACAACTTGGTCAGGGGCAATAAGGCGCTGCTTCTCCTAGTTGTTCTCTAGTTGTTGCCTTCGTATAAATCATTCTATATCCGCTGTTTCGAGGATTGGACCTACTCGTGTAAGCTGTATACTTTGTTATCTATTGAAGAGCCGTGCGTCCGCGCTAGAGTTGAGGCGGAGCAATCAAACTTGAAACAAAACTGTACGGCGTGTCGAAAACATTCGCTTCTAGTTCATACAGTCTGGTCTTTTTAGCTAGCACTTGGTGCTGCACAACGGACGAACTTGATTTTCAGGGCTCTGACTTGTTTCTGGTGCCTCACATAATAGCTAGGAAAGGATTTGAGCTTTCGCATTGCATACAGTCAAGGAGGCCCTCGTAAAACAAATTTCACGACGCTCGCCGCAGAATGGTGCAGCGAAAGCAAAGAATTATAGCAGAGTATGCCCTCATTACGTAGCGTAATCTAATACAGCCTAATGTTGTTTTCACAAAAAGAAGAGAAACAGAAAGCAAGGGTTACGTAGCAACGAGTCATTTTTACAAGTGCCTTTTCCTTAGGTCTCTACTGCCCTCTACAATGGTGTTAATAGGGTCACTCAAGCGAAATTCTCTCAGCAGAGGGCGTTCGCTTGCCTGTCCATTTTTTTTTTTTTTCCAGTGACTCTAGGCGAAATATCCGGGACACCTTGAATTCGTTTATTTGCCGTAGCCGATATATCGAGCTCGGGGCAGCGTATACATGGACAGAAACAACAGCAGCAGCAACAACAAAATTACTACGGCCAGAAAACCGGACGGTCAAGATGCCGAAGCACAATTAATTTGTCTACCACAAGCTAACCTCACGTGTAGTGTAAGACTGAATACTTGAAGAAACTGATAAAACTAAGAAATTATAAAATAAGCATTGCAGTAGCTGCGGGCGCATTTAAAGTGACCCGTTCGCTTCTTATATATCGTTATCAACCAGCGAGACGTATAACTGACGGTATACACGCTCAGTACAAGTATATTGGCATTAATACCCGGAGGCCTTTCTGGGTGACATCCCTGCCTTGCATCCTCATTCCTAGCTATCTATTAATACCCGCGAACTGAAAGTTCTGAAAAATAAATGCGCTATATTAGTGCTAAAATTTGTTTGGTTAACCTCGTTAAATCACTTTTACACCAAGAATGAAAGTCAACAACTGGCTTCCAGACGCATGTTGTCGTCTGAGAACTTTCCTTTCTTTTTTTTTTTTTTTTCTGAAAAGAATAAAACGTTCGATGGTAGCCTGGTCCTGCAATATCACTTTCCGACGAGCGAGGAAGAAAAGGGACGGGTGTGACGCGAAGGAAGTGGACATAATCAAAGGGCTGTTGCAGACACATGTCGAAAGCGGCTGCTGGCCCAGACTGACATTCCGGTCATTGCTTGCTGCGGTGTCGAAAGCACATAACGCGCCTAGCGGGGCTTCAATTAGTGCTGGTCGAGGAAACATTTCGAAGAGGAAAACGCAGCGACTTCCTCCGAATCGAGTGCGCGGAATTCTTCAGAAATGGGCAAGGAACAGCGGAGAAAGGGTGAAAAGAAGGAACGAACACGGCTTCTTTTGTCATTACTCACCTGGCATCAGGCGCCCGGTAGAAATGAAGAGCGCCGCACCTGATCTGATAGGGCGTCAGATTGTCGTTAATACGCAGCGTCAATACGGGCTGCCGCTATTACTTATTGCTATTTCTGCGCCGCGCGAGTCCCATTTCCAGCCTGCAGAAGAATGCCGCGGATGAGCGCTCACGCTGCAATAATTGAGCGCCGCCGTTAGTGCGTTTGTGCGTGTGAGAGGGCAAAACCCTCATTCTGCCGCATTCCACAGCCTCCTCGCTCTGCGGCGCTCATTTCAATCGAGATTCTTAGAGCGCCGGACATCTCCGGCGTCGATGTTCAATTTCTTTCCAGCCCGCCTCGGCCACGGTGCGGCTTGGTGGGTGCATGCCACAGGCGCGCAACACTCAGTCCTCCTCATTGTATACATTTTTGCTTTGAGCCATCGCTGAGAGCGACGTGGCTTTTTTTTTTTTTTTTTAACCTGTTATGCAATCAGAAAATGTTGAACCATTATATGTCCAGTGGCATGCATTCTCGTCATCGGCCTTTGCCTATTTGAAGCGCTGCGTAGGTGGCATTCTGTTCCTGTAGATGACTTCTAGTCGAAAGAGTCGAGCTTTGACATCTAGGCGCTAAACAGGACTTATTATTTCTTTAATTATTGCGAAAGCAATACGGCTCGCAGTTTGAGCCGTCAGCGTGGCCCGGCGGTGACCACCATTGACCTTTGACCTTTAGACGACCCCCGTAGACGACCCCAAGCTGGCAGGAGCTGCCAACTTGGGTCTCTCGTTTCACATGGGACGGTTATGTCAGAATCAGCCTGCTAGGACCCTGGCATTCACGTTACCCCTATAGGCCACTAATGCACGTTCATACGCCTTGGTTAAAGAGGGGCTTTATATGTGGGCTGCAAGAGCTGCCAACTTGGGTCTTTCGTTTCACATGGGACGCTTATGTTAGAATCAGCCTGCCAGGACCTTGGCATTTCGTTACCCCTCTAGGCCACTAAGGCACATTCATACGGCTTGGTTAAAGAGGGGCTTTATATGTGGGCTGCAAGAGCTGCCAACTTGGGTCTTTCGTTTCACATGGGACGCTTATGTTAGAATCAGCCTGCCAGGACCTTGGCATTTCGTTACCCCTCTAGGCCACTAAGGCACATTCATACGGCTTGGTTAAAGAGGGGCTTTATATGTGGGCTGCAAGAGCTGCCAACTTGGGTCTTTCGTTTCACATGGGACGCTTATGTTAGAATCAGCCTGCCAGGACCTTGGCATTTCGTTACCCCTCTAGGCCACTAAGGCACATTCATACGGCTTGGTTAAAGAGGGGCTTTATATGTGGGCTGCAAGAGCTGCCAACTTGGGTCTTTCGTTTCACATGGGACGCTTATGTTAGAATCAGCCTGCCAGGACCTTGGCATTTCGTTACCCCTCTAGGCCACTAAGGCACATTCATACGGCTTGGTTAAAGAGGGGCTTTATATGTGGGCTGCAAGAGCTGCCAACTTGGGTCTTTCGTTTCACATGGGACGCTTATGTTAGAATCAGCCTGCCAGGACCTTGGCATTTCGTTACCCCTCTAGGCCACTAAGGCACATTCATACGGCTTGGTTAAAGAGGGGCTTTATATGTGGGCTGCAAGAGCTGCCAACTTGGGTCTTTCGTTTCACATGGGACGCTTATGTTAGAATCAGCCTGCCAGGACCTTGGCATTTCGTTACCCCTATAGGCCACTAATGCACGTTCATACGCCTTGGTTAAAGAGGGGCTTTATATGTGGGCTGCAAGAGCTGCCAACTTGGGTCTTTCGTTTCACATGGGACGCTTATGTTAGAATCAGCCTGCCAGGACCTTGGCATTTCGTTACCCCTCTAGGCCACTAAGGCACATTCATACGGCTTGGTTAAAGCGGGGCTTTATGTGTGGGCTGGAGGAGGAGGAGGAGGAGGAGGAGGAGGAGAAGAAGAAGAAGAAGAAGAAGAAGAAGAAGAAGAAGAAGAAGAAGAAGAAGAAGAAGAAGAAGAAGAAGAAGAAGAAGAAGAAGAAGAAGAAGAAGAAGAAGAAGAAGAAGAAGAAGAAGAAGAAGAAGAAGAAGAAGAAGAAGAAGAAGAAGAAGAAGAAGAAGAAGAAGAAGAAGAAGAAGAAGAAGAAGAAGAAGAAGAAGAAGAAGAAGAAGAAGAAGAAGAAGAAGAAGAAGAAGAAGAAGAAGAAGAAGAATGCTCGGTCACCCGCAGCTATTGCTTTCGCTCAATATTCGGTTCAGCAGCGTTGAACTCTTCTAATTTTTTTTTTCTACTCGTGTCAGTACACCCATGAGCGAAAGCATAGGTGCTACGACACTAACTGAACTGTGTTTGCGTAGCATGTGACTAAATTGCCTGTGCAGTTTGTTTCCTGTTCAAGATGATTCTTGGAAAGCGAATTGCAGCGGCCCGCCGCGATGGCTTAGCGGCAGTGCCGTCGGTTGCTGAGCCCAAGGTCGCGCAATTGAATCCCGGCGGTAGCAGTTTAATCAACACGCAATACAAGAACTCCCCTCTGCTGCGTGCTGTGCGAAGTGCTTGTTAAAGGACTACAGGCGGTCAATTTACGCCGGAGCCCTCCGCTACGGCGTCTCTCATAGATCAGGTAAAACTTTGGAATGTGGAACCCCGCGTATTGTACCAGAAGAATATTGTGGCTTCTATAGGCAACAGAAGATATCGATACCACTGCTAGCTCACATTGAAATGGAGTTTTTAAAGAAATTGTGCATTTATTACTTTTTATCACGCTTTCTATTAATCGGCCTCCCAGTGCCTTTCTGGTCATTCATACTTCACCTTCACTCTACGAAGGTCACTTTCTCTCTGCTCCCGAGTATCATCCACAATTGAGGCTAGACCAGCCATCTTTCCTCCTCGTAAACAAAACGTTTCCTTCCTTTCTCACTGGACAGATGAAGGCTCTTTATTTTATAGTCTTTCTTTGAAACCCTTTCATCTAACTCCCTTAAAAAGTGTTGTCTGTCTTGCATGGCTTGTAGGTGAAGCAGGTTTGAAGACCTTAATGTCACTGACCAGTTGGGGCGTTCGAATGGGGCGTTTGAAAGCAGGGCTACTGCGCATGCGCACAAAAGCGCCGAGTGCTCCGAGTGCTCTAAGCGAATAAATGTAAAGTTGCAGCAACATAGCCAGCCGTGTCTGGAAAAGAACTCCGCTTTTGTTACGTACTCTGCGGGCAGAAACAACTGTGCTGTCATTTATTGTTCCAAGTCTCGCTGTTACGTCCCCCGCCTAATTTTTTGGAAGACTAAACAAATGTCATCGATGTTGGCTTGTCTATTTTGTTTGATCCCTGAATGAGTACATTTAACAAAGGGCTCTGATTTCAGATAAAATATCAAAATAGCAAGAAAAGGCCGCAAAAATATCGTTAGAAAAAACATTGGCTGGCTTGATTCCTCACATTTCCTTCTATTCATTGCATCTGAACTTCTTTCACACTTGCTATTACTCCGGTTCTACTGCAAAACCGCCGAGCAATAACTTCAGAGCTGAGTGATTTGTGTTGTTATATGGAGAGTGAACGACGCAATTTGGTGACACAATCGGCCCGAAGAAAATGTAACTGCGAGACTGGCCTGAAGATTGGGCTGACGCTGCCCACTGCTAAGAAGAAAAAAAGAAAAAAGAATAGACGCCCAGTGATTTCTGCAGCAGTGCCAACCAAGAAATGTGATGGCGCAATGGAACTTGGAGACGGCGGAGGCCTTCTTAACTACCCGCATAGAACAGCTACAGATTGGCAAGTTCAATGAGGTGCGTGTGGTAACGACTGTTTAATGATAAAGAATTTCCTGCGGCAAAAAAAAAAAAAAAAAAAAAAAAAAAAAAAACATTTCTGCGGATGACATTAGGAGGTTTGCGGGGATGAGGTAGCTACCGCTGGAGTTGGGAGTTTGTCCTGCAGGAGGAGTAGACAGGCCGGCGGTGATGATTATGGTCTGCTTCTCTAATTGACATGCATATAGCCGTTCATTTTCTCCGGGCACTTTGTTGCGATATATCTACTGTGGAGCAGGGCACAAAGAACAAACATGTCGTCCGATTTATCAGCCATTTGTTCAAAGGTTTCGCGAATGTGGGGCTTGGCGTGGCAAAAGCGAGGGTAATAACGGCGGGGGATTTGCGGCCTATCGGGAGGAGGGCGCCAGAGCAAAGAAGCCAGTCGAGACGCGCAAAGGCACCTGCGGCGCCGGGCGGCCGGACAACCGGGCGCCCCAATCGATGCACTACGCTGTGGCCAGAAACCCCATTCCTAGCCCCGCCCAGGAGTCGCGGTTCAATTCAAGAAATATTAGCTGATCGATTGGGGCGACTGGCCGGCGCTGCCTTTGCGTCAGGAGCCCGGAAGCCGCCGGGAGGTCCTGGACCCCGACGCAAGAGCCCCGCGTCCGTCTTTGCTGCTGAGGCTGCTTTCACCGCATCGGTCATTTCGCCGGCGATGCTCATCTTGCCCTGGGCGCGGCTCTTTCTTTTGGACAGGCCTCAGGGCGCGACTCGCAGGGCCGCGGTCACTGTCCCCCCGGCCGCAGGAGTGCGCAGTCAGCGATATATGGTCCGGGAAAATGCAACGTCATGGGAATCTCTATTCGCACACGACGGGGTGCGCGCTGTGAGGAGGATTGATACGCGTGCACGTGTCGTCTCGTAAACGCATTGTATGCAAAGTTGTGCGGTCACTTTCTCTCTGCCCGTCTTCTGCGTAGACCTCATGTTTCAACTCATGCTGTACCAACTGGCCACTCATCGCAGTCTTCGCAAACCACAATTTCTTCCACACGGCACGAATTGGCAGTATTGTGCTTCGTAGTGAGCGTTTTGTTACCTTCGTGTGACGGAAGCGGAATAATCAGGCCCGTGTGCCGGTTGCTAAGCCATAGTCCCGGCAATAAATACACCACAAATTCACACTATTCTGCCTGAAACGCAGCAGCCACTGTACTGGAATACAAGCGGTATCATTTCTGGATTCATGCCCGTTGAAAGTGCGTTGCGTCGACAGAAACTGAAAGAACCTGCAGGGTAATAATCTCAGCGAGAAATAATTCTGTTAATTTTATGCCAAGTCGCGACTAACTTTGTGGCTTTTCAATCATCCCACTATGTCAAGTCCTAAGCAAGGTGTAATTGTCATTAAAGCGCTGAGTAGCCCCAGTTTTCCCTCGAGACTGTCTGGTGCGTTTCAGAGAGTAGGCGTCTGTATTTTCCACCACACTTTTCTGCCACTTGCGAAACGTAAACCGTAAACTGCAGACCAATACGAGGATGAAGCCCTGTTGACTTGCGCATCGCAGCGCCCGGGGCTCTGGGACAGCCGTGGCTCGCGT
Source organism: Amblyomma maculatum (assembly GCF_055883805.1). Taxonomy (NCBI): domain Eukaryota; kingdom Metazoa; phylum Arthropoda; class Arachnida; order Ixodida; family Ixodidae; genus Amblyomma; species Amblyomma maculatum. The sequence continues at coordinate 264,179,466 of NC_139344.1, read as the reverse complement.
GCGTAGTCAAGAATGCACAGGAAATTTCTATATATACTGACTCTAAGCGAAACTGGAGGCACTCACTGAAACATCATCTCCACATCCTTGCCAACCTCAGTGGCGATCCCAGTGGTAGCGCCTCTTGGTATCCAGCCGTCACTGTGCGTACGTAATAAGGTCGTGCCAGACTGGCACAAACGATCTTCGCACATCACGTGACTCTAATCGGTACTGTGAACAACGAAAACCGCAGACATCTATTCAGAAGCGCTTAAAGCTAAGGGTTCTCAGAAATGTATAAATATTGTCTTTATACAAATTTCAATGCTTCCCGAAGCAATGAATCGTAAATTTTGTATCTCTTTTGGTGCAAGATAGTGTAACGTTCACTCGGCACAACACAACCTCCTCTCCTCGTTTTACCCGTCCCCGCTGTCCCTGCTGGAATGCCGCCGGCGATATGGGAGCACCGGCCGCGTTGGCCGCCGGACGCGCGGCTGCATCCATCAAGTGCGCTCGATCGGCGCGTCACCCGCGCACGGTGCTCAGCGTCCGAAGATTGAGCGCGCGCCCGCCGGGCCAACCACTCACATATATTTTGGCGAGGAATTTGCTCCTCCGCTGTCCCACTGTTGTCACGAGCTCGTTTCCTTTTTCCACCTTTTTTTTTTTTTAACTCTTGCAGGAGTGGGTGTAGCCGGGCTGCAGTTCTGGCGACTCAAAATAAAAAAATAAAATGTTCGTCCAAGTCGGAAGCTAATGACTTTGTGGTGATCACGCCGTGTCATGGGGTCATGTGAGATAGGGAAGTCGGAACACAGGGTGAGGGACAAGCAATCTAGCCTGGCATAAATTCTGTTGGAGTCGTAAAGTATTCGATTCCGACGTCTTTCAATGGTTCGTACACGGACCTCAGCGCTGATAAACACCGACGCTTGACTAGATGGAACAATTCTTGAAACTAAAGGCGGAAGGACACCTCCAGTCTTGCTTTTCCTTCCTCACCTTCATCTTCAAATCTTTCCCCCTTCATCACTCTCGTACACATCTGTAACACCTGCTCACCCACCCTTCACTGTTCTTTCCGACCCATCGTCACACTCACGTCAAGAAAAAGAAACAACGCGATCAACAATACGCAACTGGGTCGGCTGGGCCTGCTTGTTCTTTACCACGTTGTCATTTTGTCAAATGCAGCCTTCGGACATTGGTTCGAGTGGCCAAAAGCGCTAAGTGTCAATGCGCCATTGCCAAATATTTGTCTCGGCTATCCGCTGCCAGTTCAATGCATTCACAAAGAGTTTACAGTTAAGCAAATCATCTACCCTCCATATAATTTCACATCACACGTCGCCAACCCCGCGCCCACTCCGCCTGCGATGCTTCGACGACACTCTAGCGGTTCTCCCGACTCTCCGATGCGATGGCGGTCACACCTACACACGGACTACAACGCTCGTTTTGACTTCCATATTATACGTGTCGCCTTCAAAATGAAGCATCATAGCTGCGCCTGTATACGTTTGCTGTTCTGTGAAGTGGCCTAGCGAGGCTGATTACTTTTAATTGCGTAGTTCCAAAGGGAACCGCGTTTAATGCTTCAGTGCATGTAACATGCAGGTTTTCCTTTGCTGTGGCTTTGCTGATCGGCATTGTTTCATCCCTATACTTTCCTTTTTACATCCCGTCATTACCCTCCTGCAAAGCAGGGCAGCGAACCGGAACATCTGTCTAACCTTCCTGTTTTCCCCCTCTCCCATTCTTTTTCTCTCTCTTTTTAAGGCAAGGACATATGCAGGCTCAGTACTCGCCGAACACAAGTACCGACTCTTTCAGGGCTTTCTGCCTTTACTTGCGCGCATAATTTTCCAAATTTTGCCCTTCCAGTCACACTCACCCACAAATTAAGTCTAAGGGTCACTCCTCTGGGCGAAAAAGGGTCCAGTTCTACCGGTGATGAAAATGAAATGCGCTGTACTATCAAGAAGCAGCCAAACACACGAAACAAACAATGTATGTGTGTCATGGGGATGGGAAGGGGGGGGGGGGCAGTGAAGAATCGACGCCTACACGGGACAGCGGGCACTCCCATATGGCCTCGCTCTGCGCATCTTCCCGCTACCGCCTTTGTTTCTGGGAGTGAATGAGACGGGGACGTGAAGTTAAATGCGAGGTATGGAGGCTGCCCGAGCCGGAGATGGCAAGAGAACCGGAGGCATCCGCGGGAACCATGGCGCTAGGGACAAAAGAGTAGAAACGCACCCCCTTCCCAGTCTCGTCTCCGGTGGCTCGCCAAATGACATCAGGCGCCATTAAGACCCAAGTTGTGGGAGAGCAGAAGGACGAGAGAGTGGCGCATGTTGGCGTCGCGGTTATGCGCTGCTCTTCTTCGCTCCGGCAGCGCACGCAGACGTGCGCATTTCCCCTTTGGCGTGAAAGCGCGCGAAAAATTCGGAGCTCCCGTGAGAAAGTTGGTCATGCACACGTATATAGATAGAAGCTCGCACATCTTCTATATATTCTCGGGTCTCAGAGTTGAAAAACAGACTGAGTATAGGAGGGAATGTGGGCATAACGCCGGCGAGCTTTGGTCTCCCTTTTTGCCTTTTGTTTTACCCACAGGGAGCCGGAAGTTCACCAAGTCTAAGGAGTTTAGCCGCGGCACGAAAGTACGCTAGTTGTGCGTGCCTGTTACGCTGCCAGTCGCTTCAGAGAGGCCCAGTGCTCTGGCGTCTCAATAAGGCAGCTGAACACGACCGAGGGCAGGAATTTCTTTCATGATAGCACCGGCTGCGCATCTATCTTCCTTTTTTTTTTTTTTTTTTTTCAAAAAGCACGAGCAACGCGTTAGATGTGGTTGGCTTTTGAAGGTCTCGAGGGCAGACATGAAAGCGAAAGCAGACCTCTTCGATTCCGAACCCAAAGCGTTGTACCGATGTAATACAGACACTGCAGGGCCTTCTTTCGGCAACTCTACCAAGTGGACAAAGAGGTGCTCGATTCCAGTTTTCACAACACCGAACAGGGATAACTATTTTATTTCTTTCTCGCTAAAGTTACGTCAGTATCAATTGGCCTTCCTGACAGATAATTGTATAGGTCACCCTCAGAATCAACTAGGTAGCTTCTGTATATGCGTTCTTGATTGACAAACGAAGCCCAGTTTCACCCGCCGGGGTGCACAACCATGTGTTCTATGGGCCACCATGCATAATTAAACGGTAAGCCATTCGTATCATAACGCGACACACGGTGGAGTATACAAGTGTACACGAGGCGAAGCCCCACAAACCGCGATCCGTGTGTCCTTGAACTGTATGAATATAGCATAATGCGAAATGAACTGCGTGCACTGCCGGCAGCAAGACTTCACGAGATGCGGGTGTGTAGCAGCAAATGTTCATTTCGGCGCATTTACGCAAGACAATCGCCTGGAAGGAATGAAAGCACATGTAGCCGTAAATAGTCCATCCTCTAGCAATTCCACGCGACTGAGCTGCGAGGTAAAGAGTTACCTCGAAACACCGTCAACACGTATCCTTGAAACTTTTTCTACCGACTTTAACGTTCCATTTTTTTTTCTTCTGTATTATGCAGTGGGAAGCGCGCCCACAGAATTCTGTGCACAGACCAGCCCATAGCAAACTACTTCAGCGGTATAGTGTTATTATTAACTGCCTTTCATGCGAAGTACGCTAGCGAACCTCCACCAGCATTTTTTTTTTATCTCGGTGTCATGCATATAATCTGACGTAACGTAATACAGTGCAGTATCTCGCATGCACTGGCATGGGTGAACTGTTAATACGAAAAGCAACTGTGACGCGTCCGCTCGTAATAATATCGATAGAGCCCACCATGAACAAGGCCTTCCAGATAATGACGTGCTACCGAGGAAAAAATCCATTCACAGCCGATCGATCTGTTATTAACCTGTAGCTCGGGACCGCAACTTATCGCGCTCATGTGCGCGAATCTGCGGTAACGGCATGAGGTGTTCGTTAGAAGAAATACGCATTATGCGCCATCAACAGTGATGATTCTCTCCAATTTTTTTTTTCTTGCCGTTCGTGATACTTTAGTTCAATACCTTTATATTATCCCCTATTTCTTAAATTTTTCAATGCTGGAGATGAAGCTTTTAAGTAAACAGCAGCTTACGCGGTCAGCAACATCCATTTTTTCTGCTTTTCTTGTATTCTAATAAGTCGGTACCACAAAGTTAACGCAGTTTCCTCGTCCTTGCTGTGTGATGACCAAGGCCCGAACGAACGCCTCCCGCTTTTTCTTTTGCTTACCCTCACCTAGGGGACAAGTTGCCATCGCTTATGTAACATTGGCGGTATCTCACAGCTTCCACTCAATTGTTGCGTTGGGGCTCGTGCGGGAGTCGGCCCAAACTACTGCGCTGACTGGTCGAGATGGCCCTTTAGTACTCGGACATAGGGAGGTGGTTTATGAGGAAGTAAAGGGCGACTCAACGATAATTACTCCCACGGCAGAACTGGGAGCTTTCTACACAAGGCAGAATAGGCGCTTTCTGCGCTCTCACAACGCGCTAGGAAGTCCGACACTCGCCACATGGAAACGTTTGGCGTGCCATAAGATCGAGGGTTGAGTCGTGCTGGTTCGTTCATAATGACGGAAACGACTAAACAGCGCAAGCAGACGTGGCGGGAGAGCGGAGTCAGACACTTGCGTTGCTTCTCGAATGTTTCACAGATTTATTTCCCATGAAGTTGTCCTGGACTGTCGTCTAAGCCTTCTCCTTGTAGAGGTCAATTGCTACGATGACTCGCTTCAGCAGTCATGCGGGGCTAGCTGCCTCCTTTCGAACATTGGACGAGGGACTGTACGCCTTCCTTAACACATCACTTAACGACTTTCGCTACATATTTTTAGCTTCTTTAACTTTCGCTCTCTTAGTAGCGGTCCATACAATTTAGAGGAATTCCGTTCGGTAAAGTCGGGAGTGCTCGCAGAACTTTGGCCCTAGCATGAGGAGACTTCCTCATTGGGGACACTTACTTTCTGTGATATGACGGGTTTTTGACGGGATGCAGTTAAAGGCCGTCTTCGAGGGAGCCAGGAAAGTACCTGGCGCCACACAAATTCAACTGTTTGGTGCGTCAAACGTATAGGTCACGATGAAACCTTGTGCTGCCAGTTCTGGAGCGTCGTCGCTACTGGACGCGATTCTCAGGCACTCAGTGTAAAGCTGAACATTTCCAGGTTTCGGGGCGTAGAATGCGGCATGTTTACTTGATGTGGCTTTCTGAAACCATCAGCCCTCGGAAAATAAACAGGCGCCCGGAGGTAGGTAGGATTTCATGACAAATAATATGAGAAGATGTGCCTGGAACAGTGGCAGTAGCGGAGAGGTTGACACAAATGACGAAAGAATCGAGGTTGAAAGCGGAAAGGAAAGTAAGTGCCCGATGTAGAATAAAAACACTGAAGAAGAGGTTTAACTGAAACTAGTTGGTTTATAACGACGAAATTTACTGGACAATGCAAACAGGGGGGACTGGAGAGGGGAGACAGCGCAAGTACCTGTCGCCTCTCTCTCGTCATGTACAGACTGCTATCGCTGTTCAGCCGTTTTCGCCAATATCAAAAGGTCCTGTGACACTGGTCTCTTGTTCACAAGACCCGACTCCTCACACGCCAACACGCCAGAGGAAGTCTTGGGAGGGAGTGTATGAGCACTATTCAAGGCCCCTGAAGCTTTGCCATGACCTTACAGGCCCCATCAGTCGACCACTTAGTCACGACGCATCTCTGTCAAGCTGTTTCTGTCCGGTTGTCGATGACTGTAGGCTATTACCCGAGCCCCGTAAATGCCTTGAGAATCAGGTCCTAATGTTCAAAGGCTCACGGTACGCTGCTACATGGCGTTGGTGTTGTGCCTTTGGTGATGATCGCCTTTGAGGTGAAATCACCCGTCTGGAATCTTTGGAAACCAAAGAAGCGGTGTTCTGAATACACTCGATCGCACCGCCATCCAGCAAAGAAAGGTAAAAGAAAAGAAGAAAAAAAATTTGAAGAAGCTAACAATGCTTAAAGTTTTGTTGTTTAAAAACCTGTTATAACAATAAAAAAATTATTTGGTGTTTGCTTCCTGGAGGGGACGTGATGCTTATATACTTATATCACCAAAGCAAAAAGAAGAAAAAAATGCAGCGCGAATACCGAGCACCCATGGCGGCCAAGATGACAGAGAAATCTATCTCCGAATTAAGAGGGAGCGCTCGGCAGTTTCGGCAGCTATTTTATGAGGGAAGTAAGGCGAGATAAATTTCTGCGCTAAATGAACGTATAAAGTGTTCTACTTTAATTTTTTAATTCTCACTTGATCCACCTTACGCATAGCAACAGGTTCTAAAGCTGTTTTAACCGAGGGCTGAACCGTGCAGATAGATTGCTGCTCCTAATGCCTCATAGAGGTGACAGGGGTATTACAGCGATAGCTTTCTCAAGTGTTAAATCCTAAATAGGCTCCCTCGGGAAGCTCCAGCTCGGGATCGGGGCGATTGCCCGAGTCGCATTCAATAAGCTTGCAGGTGCTGATCGCAGGTGGTCGCCAGATGATCGACCACGTAGCCTGCCGTGCTGCGGTTCATTCATGGGCGCTATTGGTCCAATAATTGCAATTCGTGCTACAGGAAGAGCGTAACTTGCCCGAATCCTGACTGCTACAATGATTGACTGAACCTCTTATTGGGAGACGCAATAGTAAAAAATGACTCCCGTCAATGGACGTAAGACAAGAACCCTTGACACCCTTAAGCCTTTCTGCCATGCACCTCCTCAGAATCATTTTCCCCTTAGGCACCACGTTACCCGAATCCAGACGCCTTTCTGAGGGCCGGGTCTGTCCCGGCCAGGCCCAAGGAGTATATTAAGAGGACAGCATTAAGACGCCTGCCTCATCTTATTTTCTAGTTTTCTTGTGGGCCAAGTAGTTTCAGTGGGTTACTCGTATCCTCAGAAATAAAGCCAAGGTGTTAGAAGTGTACCTAAGTTTTTAAAATTTTATTTATGTTTACGGCAATCTCTGCAATACTAAGGTACCCGATCAGCGCCCCACAGCTTTCCAGGTGAAGCCGTCGGTACCTCTTCGCTATTTGCACTGTCGAATGACAATCAGCAGCTGATTCCCACATGCTTGATTATTTTGGATGATACAAATGACTGTCAAAAGAAAATTGGTCAAAGAAGCTAAATAATGTCATATCTAAATGCGGTTAGAAAACCATAATGTAGAGAAAGCAAGTTGAGGAGTTTCGTTTAGGATACTGGTGTGTATGACCCATAGTGTGCAACGAGAAATTGTAGAGGAGGTGGTCTGGTCTTTTTCCTTTCTTTTTTTTTTTTTTGGTATCATTGCTGATGGAACAACCGATGCAAATGGTGACGAACAGTTCACCTTTGCGTGCAGTGAGTGCAGAACGAGAACCTTGAATTTCAGGAAGAGTAACGACGTGCTTGATAGTAGGTCTGAGAGTTTATACCTGGCCATCAAGGACTTGATTTTGCGCCTCAGCCCAGACTTTCACTTCGTACGTGACCACTGCTGAGATGGACCTCACATAAAGGGTTTATTTTAACGCCTGTGAAAGCCAGGTCAACGATCAGGTCGCGTCAATTTCCTTGCTCTTGAACCAACTCTTCGCGGCATACACTAGGAGGCCTTGCAGGACTTTAAGCTTTTTCAGCGTTTTGTATGTTTACGGTGATCTTTGCAATACTACGGTAGCCGATCAGCGCCCCACAGCTTTCCAGGTGAAGCCGTCGTTTCCTCTTCGCTATTTGCACTGTCGAATGATAACCAGCAACTGTTTCCCACATGCTTGATAATTTTGGAGGATACACAGAACTGATCGCCAAGAAGGGTTCTCACTACCCCATAAAAGCGGCGGCAACTGATTTCTCTAAATTGTCATGGTCCTCAAATGTCACGACATCAAAATAAATATAGGCAATGCTGCTGATGAAAGAAGGCATCATTAAAGAACTAATTAAATATTATTTTCAGGCTGCCACGCGCAGGAGAAAACAGGGACTTTTACACGGTGTATCTCGAGAATAACAAATTCCAGGGGTGCAGTAAGTCTGCTTAGGCGCAGTAATGCAAAAGCATTGCAAGTTCTGTCACGCCGCCTGGTGGATTCGCCCGACACTACGCTAGCGGGCCTTGGCCGCATTCGACCAGAAGGCTTATTTATGTGTATGGCGTATTTACATAGGTTAAATGATAGAGCGACGCAGATGGAATTTCATGAAGACGAGATGTTCTCTCCATAAAGCGAGAGTGCTTCTTATTTGAAACTTGATGAAGACGATGGTGTTTACTGCACAGTTCGAGAGTGTGTTGCAGTTTCACGTGAGGCGTGGTCGGCAGCGGCAATAGTATAGTACTCTCATCCCCGGCCTAGGTAACTTATCTGTTCGGATGATGGTTCGATTCCTGTCGGTGGCACAGTTTTTTCTGATGTGTCAGTATATGTTCGGACACGCTCTGATGAGAGCCTCGCGATAACGCCTTTAACACCGCCTTTTTATTCCTGCGATTTTTGAAAATATATTTTTGTTCAAGTTACTTTTTGGAGAAAGGAAGGCGAAGTACCTGTCACTTTTTTCAATGAACACCTACACTTAATTTGTAAATTTCTTTATAGGAAATAAAAGGCGCAGCACCTGTCACAGTCCCCGGTGGTCATCTGAACCGCGCTTTAAAAGAAGGGATACCGCCTCAACTACAGCCTTCCCTGCCGACAACTCCTGGTAATTTTAAGGTCTTGTTGCTAACCCATCCGACAGAAACCGAGCTGAAACTGGTGCACGGTGCACGTACACTTAATTTGTAAATTAGGTTATAGGAAAGGAAAGGCGTAGTATTTGTCACAGTCATCAATGGACACCTGAACCGCATCGTAAGGGAAGAAATACTACCTCAGCTACAGGCTTCCGTTTTTCCTACCACGTTTCGAACAGACCGATAAAACCCGGGCCAAACGGACATGCGTCGACGGCTTTGACCGGACGAGCTTTATGCGTTTTATGCCCCATGGCTGTAACCATAACCGTGCTTCACAGATGTGCAGTCGCCAAGAATTCGTTACGGTCAAAAGCGCCTCCACTGCGTTCAATTCAAGATGAATTCCAGCGCCTGTGGGCACCCGACACCAGCCTGCGCTGCAACCGCGTTGCTCCTCAGCTATGCCGCAGTCGACTGGCTTTATAGCGCCAAACCGACCGATTGCAGCCCACAGCCACATTTTCTGGCCGGTGACGACAGAGGCCAAGCAGCTCTTGAGAGAGCAGCCTGAAGATTACTTTCCGGAGGATCTTTCTTGTCCAGCTTCTACCGCGCGAAAGTCAGCCTACGGTGGCAGTCGCAGCAGCATCGTCCGAGAGGACCGTCCCAGGCGGGCGCAATTAGGCCGCTCGGCCAATTAGAGCTCGCTGCCGCATCTGGGACGGACGAACATCAGGGCTCGGACCGCAGCCACGGTCACCGATGGGAGGAGAGGGGTCCGTGACAAATGGCCCCTGCGGCGGGATTAATGACGGCCTTCCTCGGCCGCCGTTGCTGGCGTTTATTTATGCGAGCGCCTCTCGGACGGGAAGAAGGCGCTTTCTTTTTCCGCGAACTGCGGCGCGTGCGCCTTTCCTCGACGCCGCGCTGAGCGGCCTTCTTGAAATAGGACCGCAGAAGAGCATTCGTCAATTTTGTCTGCGGTGCTGCTTCGTTTTGTTAGGCGCCGCGCATGAGCCAGCAGCAGCTTGTTGCGCGGACCGGGTCCCCGGCTTGGACGGCACCGTCTGCGCTTGTTTGATTCATGCCTTGCGCAAGCGGCGGTCACAAGCGCAGGGACAGAAGGCGCCGAGTCACCAATGTCCGCGTGCCTGCCCATTCCGTTATCAAAGTGAGTAGAGTCCCTCCACATGGAAGAGCACTACTCGTCGTTTATATCGCATTATGATTAACGCTGAAAGCTTGTCAAGGGATCTTGCGCTCAGAAAGTGAGGGAAACTCATATGAAATGAGCAGCGCTCGCATTGCCCCATTCAAATGCGCAATGACTGATTGGTCACCCACTTCTCAATGCCATGCGCTTCTTGCGACACTACCACGGGGGTACACATTCTGCATGTGGTTGTTTTGTGCAAGCCAGAAATTTTTCATCCCACGTCGTCAGGTGGCAAAAACCTGTGGGGAGATATAAAGAAAGGAAAGCATGGCATTCAATTAGCGTATTCGAAATGATCGCGTACCGACACCAGCCTGCCTAACGTACTACATACGTATTGTCACTACATGGCGATCATGCGTGCATTACACCGAAAAGCAAAACAAACAAACAAGCGTTCTAAACTGAGAGCTGTTCACCGGGTTCTTTAAAAGCGCAGACCAACGTTGCAAACTTGCTGTTGCGTCGGTGAAGAGCGTTGCGACACTTCCATGCTCAAGGCCACTCTATTTAAGTGTCACTGTTCCATCTTGTTTTCCTCTCAAGGAAAGCAGAGTGCAGCGCTCCATAGCGGGCGGCGTTTCATCCTTCCTCGGACGTTGCAACAGCGCCTGTTCGTGCGATCGTCCTCTTGGGGCAACTAAGACCACAGAGCCTACGGGAACAAAAGTGCGCCAGTCAACAAGCCGTGCGTGAGCAACACGAAGAAAACAAGAAGGACCGCAGCGAGCTGAAAATGAAATGTGTCCAAAGGAAAGAGAGGGCACTTGCGAGCAACCTCCCTCTCTGCTTTGATTTTGTGCTGATCGCTCGCAAAAAGGACCAAGATAAAACTACACGAGCACGGGTGTCCAACGCTGGAAGAAGAGGGCAGGTAGAATAGGTGAAGCCTGGACAGCGGCAGGCAAGACTCGCGCGCGTTTCACCCTCTAGTCTCAGGCTGAAGCCTCGGTGGCCGGAGGGAACCGTGCTCCTTTTTCTCCCTCTGGGGGAATTGCGCCACATGCCACAGCGGGGAGAAGACCCTTTCGTAACGCCACGCTCGTGGGCGTCGTCCAGTCTTCAATGGAGCCTCGTTACCGGCGCCTCGCGGACCTGAACCCCGCGCGGAGGCTGTTTTCAAGGGCCCCCTGAAAGGGCAGCGTGTCGTCGCCAGAGAGAACGATATCGCGCTTCATCGCCACCACCGGCCGATGTTGTTGGCGGCGATGGAGTGCGACGGCCATTGTCTCGGCGCCCACGGGACACCGCGGTCGGTCGAGAGCAGTGCAGGCTCGGGACCCCCTCGCGAGGTGCACCCCGAAATGGCACCTGTAACAGGCTCAATTAGCGACGCTCTTGAACGCCATGGGGTGCTACAAGGATGAGTGGCGGCGTAACAAGGCGCGATCGAAAAACGCAGCCAGGTTTGCTCTCTGCAGCCTTTTTCTGCCTCTTCTTCCACATTTTTTTAATTATGAGGAAAGGAAAAATAATAGCAGTTCACTTTGTTCTACTTTTTCACCACGCAAACGTACACTCAATCAATAGGATCCATGAACGATGGCTTCAGCGAATGTTAAATTTGAAGAATTCGCATGCAGGACATTGCGTCCTGAAGACGTCGCGTTTGGTCGACTGGTAAGAACGTGACGCTCCTAATTGGTCCTTTCCCTTCGTCATGTCTCATTCCCTTCCTTTTTTTTTTTTTCCTTTCACACAATTATGCATTTCCACGCGTGCTCAAAAGCAAATCTAAATGCTCTTTCGTCTCTCCTTTCTCGCCTTTCCTTTTCCTTCTTTCGCTCGGAGCGTTAAAGGAGGCTCTAAATATTTCGTGACCACTCATGCACTACAACGCTCAATTGAAATGCTCGCTGCAGGCTAGCCATATTCACCCAAACTGGCAACATGTGCCACTGATGCTTTGACAGAAAATTGGGCTGAGGGGGCTGCACTAGTATGTAAACTGCAATGAACGCAAAACCTACTTATCAAATTTAACTCTTTTCTAACCTCTCTACAACAGCGGCCGTGCTCTGTCGTATCTAGATAAACGGGTCAGTCTGTGGACGCTTTCCGAAATGATAGCGGGTCAGTCATATTTAACATCTCCGAGACCTGCACCGCTCCCCTGTCCCTGGTTGCCAGTTCGAATCCGTTTGACGGCGTTCTGAAGAACTGTTTTTTCTCATCTACCACGCTTCGAGCGTATTCGAACAAAGAAAACAACGACCGAATCCCGACTGAAGGAGACGACCACACGAGCTACTAACAACCGCTTTACTTCGTCGCGCATGCGCAAAAACAAGATCGAGAAGCTCTTGCTGCGCCCAATCTGAAACTACCTGTCAGAGACGTGAGTTTAAAAAACCATATTCGACCGTGTACTTATACAATCTGTTGACTTGCTCTTTACGAGGAAGGCTTCCTGTAGCGTAAGCTGAGTGCGCTAATTTCAACTTCTGCCGAGAATCGCCGTGTCTTGTGAACATGGTGGACAATTTCAAGCATTAAGAGAAAGCCAAGGACAATCTGCAGGCAACCTGTAAAGATCGATTGCCGCCTTCCAACGACAAAGACGCTGTGTTCACTGAAAACGGAGGTTGTATAACGCGAAAAAAAGCACAAGGAGTGAAATGAAGATTTCACTGGCCGAGTCCACTTGTAAACTACGCGTGCACTACGGGATCGTGCACTCATTTTCGGCGTAGGCGCCACGACTTTGGGAGAGGGGCAAATTTCAAACAAATTTTCTTACCAATAAATGTGTCTCGCGTTTTCAGGGAAATACCACAAACTTCTGAAGGAGCCGTGGAATCGATATGTGCCGATACCAGAAGCTAAACAGAACTCGCATGTGAGTCTCTGTAATGTCGGAGACCAAATGCCCTTCTCTGTGGGCGCTTATTTATATTTTTGTGTGTTTTAAGTAATAAGCAGTCTAATCCCAAGTCGAATTGACGACTTGCACTTCTGTATCGCATCGTACCATGCGCACAAGCGCCCAAGGAAAACCAGTAACGACACGATTCGTTGTACCTGTGACATGCTCGCCGGTGAAAAGAAAGCAGATCATCTCTTCATCGTCGCGTGTATGCGCGCTGAACGTCGACTCCGTGCCCCATCTTTAGCGTGTGAACCGCGCGCAAACTTGCCACGCGATAATGGGCGTGTAAGCGCGCCTGCTCCGGCCGAAGAGAAGACCGTCGATTTGGCCTGCGCTGCAATCCGCTCTCGAGTCACCTCAGTACCGTGCCGCTGCTTCTCGCTTTTCGAGCACCGCGGGTCGTTCCGAGTCTGACGCCCGTAGGCCAGCGCGGACAAATAAGTGTGCGCGTGGGAGGCGTCCGTGGTTTATTGTGAGCAAAAGAAAACAAGGCGCGCCGCACTCATTTCGGCTGCTCTGGCGGTCAGCGTGTCACGCTGCCCGCCTGCTGCAATTTCCGGAGCGTCCGGCCTCCGCGCAGCTGAATTGTGACACGTGCGCCAACCTGGCAGCAGGCTCTCGTTCGGCCCCTCGGCACGTTCTGCGTCTGAGCGTGGACAGCTCATTTTCGGCATCCCGCAAAGCTCTGTCCCGGTAATTCTATGGCTCCTAAAATATTAAAGTTTGAGAACAAATTCGACAGAGTCCTATGTAATCTGTCATAATTAAAAGTCCCCCCCCCCCCCCCTCCCCCTCCTTTCCGTTGAAAGAAAAATGAATGAAACTGCGCAGCGGAGTGGACTGAAAACGTTGCAACATTACTCAGAAACGTTTGCGTGAGGAAGAGCTGGGGGAGGACGAAGAGAGACAAGGTAAAGGTGCTTTTATATTTTTGCTTTGAAACTAACTAGAAAAGCAGTAATATAAAGTAATTGGTTGCCAGTCGTTTGCGAGCGCAGTTGAGTAAAATTATTGAAAATTGGCAAGACAAGAAAAACGACATTTTTAATCAGTCGGCTTACCACTTCATCAGGGAAAGACCTTCCACCGAATAAATCGGTCCTTAGCGTCTCTTATGAGTTTACACTGACGTCAGGTGGGCTATGATTAATCTATGAAAAATCAAATACATAAAACAAGACGCAACAACGCCACTGTAGCAAGCTTCACGCCCGGGCCCCAATTGGTGGTCAGAACTTGCGATTCACAAAATGTATGCCCTAAAATTTAACGAAAATGGGAAATTCGCTTCGGGCCGAGAAAAGCATAGCTAAGAACCACGCCAGTCGAAATTCGGTAATTGCTGCATACACACGAAAAAAAAAAGAAAAAAAAAAAGAAGAGTACGCCTGAAGTTGGGCATCACCTTTGATACACCCTTATTGAGGAGAAGCCAACATCACAACTAAATACTATGCAGTACACTGGCCCTTTCTTTCGGCCATTTTACATGTTTCACCTGCCGCACAAGCGCGAACGTCGCCATAAAACAGAAATACACTAACTTCTAAGGCAGCGAATCGAGACAGGAATCGCAATAACATCGCTGGTATGGCTGCCCAACGTACACTACGTGAACCAACAGTTAAAGAGGTAAGTGTTCTTGCACTGATAATTCTGAAGTATTGGTGGCGGGTAATTACAGTAAATATGACTGTTTTTATGTTGCGCTGACAGAACGAAACATTTGAATTATTTACATGGAAAAAAAAAACAGGGATGATATGCGAAAAGTTCAAGCGAGGGAGCACCGAAACGAACAAAAACTTGCGTGATATTAGCTTTATTGTGAAACTGTTCCTTCTCTCGGAACAAAATGCGCCAAACCGTAGACATGCATGGTCGCTCAATACGAAAGAAATCAGTTCGCACAAAATCAGTCAAAGTGACCTTTGGACATTACACGCAGAATTGCAATTAAAAAACAAGAAACTGATGGGTGATCATTTGCTCATTGTCCAAATTTCCTTTCTTTTCGCAGTGAGCGATCACGTAGAGTATGAATTTTTTCGGTTTATCTACATAATAGAGCCGTCATGACGGCTTTAAAAATTATATTGCATTTAAAAGCAAGCGGGTGGTTTCTTATTGCGGTACAGATTCTTGCTGCTTGACCTGTGCTTTTCATGCTCCGCTGCATTAAGAATTCAAGGGGCGTTCAGAGACCTACAACTCAACGCTGCGGCAGAAAGAATTTTGATGGGGGCTGTACAAGCCAGCAGCACTTGTACAGCATAGTCGAGCACCAACAACTGAGATCTCAAGTTCGGCGAGGCGGCGTTGCATTCGTTCCACTGTGTGGTGCCGAAAAACTGCTTCTATCAGACACTTGGGTCGCGATAAAAGCCCCATTCCGAATGAAGCATCAGATGTGCGCATTTGTCCGAAAGGATTCATCGCCTAGAAGCTCTCGACTAACAAAACACGTTGCTAGGCTGGTTGGTGAAGTATCGTTTCGTAACAAGTCATTTAGAACCTCATATAAGACACGGACACAGGAAGAAATGCACAGGACGGGCGCCGAGTCCAACTAATGTTATTGAAGCAGAGACAGCCCATATTGGGGTAAACGAGAGCGCATGTGTGTAGAAAACTTCTTGCTCGAATAAGAATACCAGATTACATTTTACTGCTTCATTCTGCTTCAATAAAATTAGTTGGAGTCAGCGCCTGTCCTGTGTATTTCTTCCTGTGTCCGTGTCCTTTACGTAGCGTTGAATAACTTGTTACGAAACCAAGCTTTCGATGTAGGCCAGATAGCTGCATGATGCAAACCCCGTGTGGCTTCTACAGAGCGCGGAAGCTCACGCCTCGAAGTGCACTGGCATGAAGCGTGAAAAAAAAAAAAAAAAGAGTGCCCCATAAAATGTTTGCTCCTCTCGCTCGGCGACATGTTACAGCGCTGCTATCGACGCGGCAAACTTCAACTTAGATTCCTATATACTGCCTCGTCGGGGTGCTTGCCACGTCCTACAAGATATTCCCCCTTTTTTTTTTTTCTTCAGCGCTTCATTCGCGCCTTTATTTTTTTAGCGTAGAGTTGAAATCGTGGCATGTCGCTGAGCATGGCAAGGTTATTGCTTCGCTGCCAGCCTTTTCGAATGTGCACTCACCAGCGCTTGTTCTTTTTTCCAGTGAACCGGATATCCACGCTAATGGTGATGTCCAAACTGTTTTGTTTTTGAGCAGGTACTGTCCTAGTTGGACGCTTCTGGTTGTCCTGTTTGGACTTATTGGACGCTCCTAAGTTAGGCCAGCGGTACGGGGTGGGGTGGCGCCTTCGCGACTTGTTTTCTTTATTTTTTTCTTGCTCGACGACGTGGGTTGAGTTGAGGGGGGAGAGAAGGAGCATCGTTTTCGATCGCCCATATGTTCGATACTAATGAATTTAGCTTAAGCATTTTTGTGTTACAGAAAGGATTGATGAGATACCTATGGTTAGTGCGCGTTTTACAATTCCAGTAAACAGCTTTTGACGGACCCTTTAATCACGAGAGCCAAATCAGGGTGAAACAAAGCATGTCATGGCGCGGGCTGCTTGCTTCGGTAAGCAGGGGATATAATTCAGTAAGACACTTTTTCTCGAGCGCAATTTTATGTGATTTTCACAGCGTCCAGTCAGAAGCGACAAGGGCTACCAAAGCAGGTTCACCGTGAGAGCGAAATTAGCTATTATACTGCTTATTTTATTTCTTTCAAGGACAGCTTCAGTTGCGATATAAATCGCGCATTTCTGGACTTGAGTTTCTAACGGAAGAAAAAAAAAAAAGTTAAGCGAGCTTCTTTATACACCTGCCATATCACCGACACCTATTTTGCAAATGAAACAGAAAATGACGGCGCAGAGCAGTTTTTACGATAAACGCTCCAAACCGCAGCCTGAAAGCGAAAATACCCGAGGACCACAAGGCGAGGACAGAAAAATTCCAAAAATTACCACAGTTTAAAAAAAAATGTTTCGCGCTCTTTTTAACGAGGATACACAAGGCTCTCATCGGCAACGGCGCTTCATAGACGATAGCATTCACAACTAGATTCCATACCTGAAACAATTGATACGCTTACACCGTTCCAAACAATCTGCTTCGCAATCAACCCTGTTTTCAGTTCAGGTTTGTGCAGTACCGAAAAATAATATAAAGATCGGCGCAATCCTTTCTAAACTTTCTGTCAATCGGTGAAAAACGGCGTGGCCTTGAGATATCTTCGTTCAGCGAGCGGTGATTATCAGAACCTGCTAAGCAAACACAGAACAAAGAGCCCCTCAAAACCCACGCCATTGCCCTACAGAAATGAGTCTGCCATAGTCGAGGGAAAGGAGGCAGCGGCTGACCGCTGCAGGAGCGAGAGAACGTGTTGGAAGGGATCAAGAAATAAACGCTCGCGCACTGGGAGGTTCCAAGGAGGGCTAACGCTCTTCCCTGAGGGGTGACCACCTCCTTTTTTGGGGGGACATCTAACGGCCATTAAAAATTTAAGAAATTAACGCCCATGCGGCAAATTCTCCGTGTACCCTCGAGGGACTCTCTGAAAGTCAGTTAGAAACGCAACACTCACCTCCGCGGAGCCGACCCCGGCAGCAATTAACGGACATCGCGCGATAGATGCCCGCTCCTGCACGGGCTTCTGCCCTGCCAATAATTTCCCCGATAGAAAAGCGACCGCTTGAAGCGCCAGCCGGGGTTTCTGGGAGCTCCGGCATCCATTAAATTCGCTCGTGCTTAAATTTCAACAAGATAAAAAAAAATAAACAGTTAAGCCGCATCAGGCACGGCGCTGCTGCTTGGCTTTGCACCTTTTCACAACACCGGCTGCATCTATGTCCCCGTATATACATTTTTCTTTAATTTTGTTTCATTGTCTCCAGCTTGCGGCCCTGTAAACCCCAGTTTCACTCTACTCCAAACCGGTCGTGTGCGCGGTACCCTCTTGGTCTTTCTGGTTGTTGTCTTTGTTGTCTGGCGTACACAAACTAATTAAAGGCGCGCTGAAAATAAACGAGATCCTGCGAGGGGCATGGCCACAGCAGCAGCAGCAGAGCTGTTACACGTCGAAAGATTCTCGCTCGATCTGGCCGCTGTCGCGTATTTAATGCATTAAAGTCGCCCTCGCGTTAGCGTGGTAGCTCGCGTGCAAGCAAAATAAAAAGACGAAACAGAAAGAAGATAAGCTTCCGGGTTCGCGCTTTGTGAGGCTTCTCGCGGTGTGCCTTTGGTTTCCAGCGCAGCGTTGCGCGTGGGCGCTTCTTGCGCGGCCAGCGCCGGTGTAACCGGTCGACACGCGCTGTGTTCGTCAGCGCAGCACTAAGAAGTTTGCTCAGCTGCCGCATGAAAAGGTGGAAATGCGAGTCCGAACACAACTCGCCAGGATCGATGCCTCAAATAGGAAAACATAGCATGTTCCTTTGAATGAGATGTTGTGAACGAAGTTAGGCAATTAGCTAGGGGAGTAAAAACTGAGGATAGCGGAATGGGCGGGCGCATATCTGTAGTTAACGGAGTGTCCGGCACATTAGGTGCACAGTAGCAAAGTCCGTCTTTAGCACTCAATCCCGCTTTTTCCTTCCTTTCCTACGTGTTTACGTGCATATTAAGCTGTCCTTCGTTATTCGTTTAGCTCGTTTTTTTAGCTTTTCTGCGCTCGCGTCCTTTAGAATGAAACCCGGGAGTTTCGTGTTCCTTTTCCTCTCCAGCGTCAGTCGTGAAAGTACTGGCTGATAAAACCAACCTCGACACCCGATCCTCAGTGGTGCCACGAAAAGGGTCCTTCAGAAAACGAACCATTGGCCTGCGTGGGTGCTCAGCCAGGGATGATTCGTGTACTTGCTGCTTCGGTTCCCAAATGACTGGCTGAAAGGTATGAAAGGCGAGCCTCGCGACGAAAAAAAAGCTTCATAGCAAACATCCGGACGATCCTTTCTGCCGCATTTTTCATGCATCCAATTTGCCTCTGATATTGAAGCTTAACTTCAAGTCTACCTGCACTTAACGAAACCCAACACGCCCCGCAAACTATTACCAGGAGTCTTCCCAACAACAACTCGGATGCTTCCGCGCCAAACTGTGAACAACACATGACGTCAGAAGGCGCTCAAATTCAGAACTGGAGACGGCTTCAAATTACGTTCCGCAGTGTGAAATAGCACTAGTGGCTATTTGATTTGCAAACGTGTGCCTAGAAGAGAAAACATACGCACTGAAAGAGCGGTCTATGATTTTGGCTTCGTCCTGAATTTCGGCGCCGAAGTTAGCAGTAAAAGTAGTAGGGTAGTTGTTAGGACTGTAATCGGCTATCTTACTTGCAGTCTGGTAATCTGAAGCACGCCCGTAGTCGCACATATCTCCAAGATGTTCTTCCTTCCAAACAGAACTTTCAGGTCACCATTTCTGCTCCTGAAGATTATTTCGTCATTTCAACATTCTGCTCCATAGCGTCAGTACCACGCACTGCGACAGCTATGATTGACTTGCTCTCGTACTAGGCGCCATCGATTTACCAGATAGATAAGAGATAAACATCCAGAGAAGAATTGACGTTGTAATAAATTATACATCTAAAACCACCAAATGTTTACGCATAACACTCCTCGGAGACGCGAGCGACAGCAGAAGCTCGAATGCGTCTCTATCACTCAGTCTACTCCGAAGCTGTCGAAGTGGACAACCACTATGTTTATTTGTTCCAACGAACTCTAGAAAGGCGTTCATTCATTCATTCATTCATTCATTCATTCATTCATTCATTCATTCATTCATTCATTCATTCATTCATTCATTCATTCATTCATTCATTCATTCATTTTTTTTTTCCTTAAAGGTCCGAAGGCATTAATTAAGGAGAAAGGATATTAAGGACTTTAAGCGTAGACGGCGCTTGATGTCTCCGGCGCCAAGCGTCGTGAGTGAGTCGACGTTCTTGCTATAAATGTACCAGCTAAGCTGAGGTACTAAAGCATTCGAACTTGACCGAGTCAAGCATATACCCGTGGGAGAGCCGAAATACGGGGCCCGAATTTCGCTGTTTACCAGCGCTGTCGCCGCAGATGAACGCATTCACCCCGAACGCCACAGTTGAAGGTAGCCCGCAACCGAGTCGCAAGGTACTCGGTATTTCACAATTTTCTTAACGTGGCCCGAGGGTTATTTAGGCTACTTGCCGATGTGCAGCCCTATGTTAGTGTCCCGTCTCTTTATAATCCGGTCACTCATTCATGGTATGCAACGAAGCTGAAAAGAACGCGAGGGAAGGCAGTGACGCATGGCACGTGTAATGTCAGAATAAGGGCTCGTGATTTTTTTAACAATATATTTCAGCACGTGTAATGGGCAGTGCAATAAATAAAAGGAAATCATCGCTGTTTACTCCCTATCGCTGCCAACACTCAACTGAGATACGCTAACTTGGAATTGGTTTATTATAGCTTGCATCTGAGGGAAAGTGCCTGTTAAGATTCGAGTTATTTTCTGCTACTGCCGACGCGGCTGCTGCCGAGCACGATGGGTTTGAGCAGTATGGCGCCTTAATATAGAATATCAAACGTTACCCAAAATAGAGGCCTCAGGAATGTGCACAATAATTTTTTTTTAATGCTAACGGGTAGACAAACTTGTTTTCATTAGACAAATAAGCGAAGGGGAGGGGGGGGGGGGATGCTACGCGTGCAATTCTGCGCGCCACGACAGAACCGAGAGATGACTGAAATGACAACAAATGACAACAATAATAACTGCCAGTGTAACTATTATTTTATATTTTTTATCTTGTTCGAAGTATATATTACAAGGTAGCAGATGTCTGCAGTTATCTAGAATATTTTAAATAGAAAACAGCTTCAGGCCATCGGTAGAACTACAGAAAGTCAACGGAGAACTCGTGTGTCTCGAAGGTAACCGAAATTCCGCAAACACTTTGATCCGTTACCTTGTTCAACTAATTATTGGTTCCACCGAGCGAACATATATCGATATCCCACCGGAGAATACACCCCTGTGACATTTATTAGCAAAAGTAGACACAAACGTTTCTTGCTGTAAGAATGCAATCTCGACTGTTTTACATAAAGCTAGAAGCAATATGAAAGGGAACATGGGAGAGCTTGGCCTTCAAAATTCGCAAAAAGACGAGAACGGGTTGCACTAGAGGCACGCTCGGAAAGAGCAGCCGACCAAGCTTAATTTGCATGCGCCTTTACCGCTGATACTTATATCACCTGTCGGTGGCAGCGCTTTGCAAAGCGTGGAGGCCGCGCGATCCCGTGTTTCCTCTCATATTGGTTCTAGCTGTACGCCTACCTGCATCAGCAAAATCCCTGCAAAGTACGCAAGCAAGCAAGCACGCACGCACGCACACGCACACGCACGCACATGCACACGCGCGCACTCACACACACACACACACACACACACACACACACACACACACACACACGCGCGCGCGCACGCACACACACACACACACACACACACACACACACACACACACACACACACACACACACACGCGCGCGCGCGCGCGCGCGCGCGCGGTGTGACATTGGAAAATTGGTTTGAAAACTTTCGTTTCCATTCATTCCAAGGACACTAGGCCTACTTTTCAAGGGTCCCTAGTCTGCTGCGGCGTCCGCGAATCCCCCTTTTTTTTTAAACAAGGTGGAGGTCTATATATGTATTTGCATATGTATTTACTGTACGACGAAGGTGTACTGGTGCTCCAACGCTTCGATATGCCATCTTTACAAATTAGGTTAAAACACCTGATCGATTTCCTCGACGCCACGGCTCCTACACTTGTTC
>NC_139344.1:264135307-264152807 GCF_055883805.1 Amblyomma maculatum | reverse complement strand
CCTCGAGCAAGCGCTCGCCGAAGGAAACAAACCCATTGGGTTTCGAAAGCAGGCCGATCGGCAGAGATTCATTGGCTACTGCGCTAGACCCTTGCGCCATAGAGGAGGCCAGTTTCTTCACGCGTGAAGCGTTGGATGACGTCGCCTTTACACCATCTAACAAAGTTTCACTAAAGATCTTAATTAGGTCTTCTTCATCTCAATAAGGACACAAAGCACCAGTGAAATGCTTTGCTAAACATGGCAAGGCTTAGCATAACAAAGCTAAAAGAAGCAAAACTTAGCTGTACGAGTACTGAATATTGCTTCTGGACATATATTAATGCTTGGTTAGACAAAACCTTTGCTTAATTTCTTAATTATACTTACTATCCTTAAACCCATCTTATATGACAGAAACGCTGTAGGTGCTAAAAAAAAAAAGAAAGGCGATGACGTTTAGCAAAGTTCTCGCCATCTTTGAGGCAGCAGCGTTGGGGAGAAAAACATTTGTGCGCCAGTTACACCAGCAAAACACCGGTGAAAAACAAAAACGCGACAATGAATGATACGCAATGCAGAGATTCGTACACAATTGAAAATGCTAGTGGCGCTTATGATCAAGAGCGACTGCAGTCAAATAACACTTTCAGTAATAGCACTTCTGATAGTGGATAACGGATATAACACCAATGTTCAGATCAATCAGCTTGTTTATGAGTAGTGGAAGTCGATAGCTGGGCATTTGGTGGCCGTAATTTGTGCATGCAGCAGGCAATGTCCAGTGCGGCTTGTTAAGTTGCGGGTACAGAGTCTGAAGTTGCTGCAGTGAGGCTAAATGAGAAATTGTGTTCAAATTCAGCTTTTGTTCAGGTCTATAATAGTTGATTAGCCTTAAGGTATAGATACATTCAACACGTTTACAATACCTAATAAATCTTTGTTGTATGTCCGTAAGGCAAAAGATTATTAGAAGCATCCTTTTTTCTAATAATGATAGTTTTTCTTTAGGTTTTTACCTGTTGTGGTAACCGAAACAAGTGCACAGTATTTCACGAGAATGCTGAGTAAATCCCGGTGCTAAATTAGTTTAACTCTTTGTGGTAGTAAGTTTCTATGAATATAAATGAGGCTAAAAACTCTTCATAATTTCGATAACGCATCTCGGGTATGCTCATCCCACTTCATCTGGACTGAAAATAGTACATCTAACGATATGAATGATTTGAATAAACATATTCTCTTCGATTTATAGTGGAATTCGTTGCAGATGCTGCATATCGTATTTTGGGGTCGAAAAATGACAATATTTGATTTGAACACATTTACGGCGAGTGAATGTGCATTTAACCATGATTCTGGTTTCCTATAGTATTATGCAACATATTGAGCACAGATGGTACCAGGCCATAGTCACTGCCAGGAATAATATGCTCGCGTGGTCCACAAAGGTGACAAAACGCGCATTAGGTTCTAAAATGGCAATGTCATTAATATATGCGTTAAACAGAAGTGACCCTGATACGCTCCCTTACGGTACTCAGCCCTGAACCTGTCTCAAAGCTGTTAACTTGGACATACTTTGTTCGACGCGACAAGTAACATTTAATAAACTGAAGCGATTACCGTGTTCATTCCTTAACATTCCAGCTAATATAATAATATGATGTGATTTATAAGGTGAAACGCCATTGTAAAATCCACAGATTTAACATAATAAGTTGTTTTCTTCGAAGTCGTTAAGTGTAAATTCTTTTTGATGATGTAGAGAAAATTATGTTGACCTGTTTTTTATTTTTTTTTTTCTGAATCTACACTGACAGCATGTGATGAGAATGTAGGCCTCTAAATATCTTTCAGAGCATGCAGGCATCACCTTTTTTTATGCCTATTGAGAATCCTGGCGAAGTATTGTCCGATAATTACTCAAGTCATGTTTGCTGCCCTTTTTCATGAAGACCCATGACTTTTGAAGCCTGCATATTTAGTGTAAATGTGGCTCTTTCTAGACGTAAGCTGTGAATGTATTGAAGTGAAGTAGCATTAATATCGATTACATGCTTTACCGGTCCAATCTGAATATCATTTTAATCACAAGCGCTATATACGTTTTCAGCGCCCTAATTTCCTTTTTTTTTGTTATTTCATCGCCGCTGTTTCATCCGCATTTCATCACGCTTTGGTTTCATCTATTTCATCATGACTTGTGTTTCGTGTTATTGCCCCTCGCTCTCTTTCCCTTTTGTCTTTATATTCCTTGCGCCTTTGATTAAAGATCAGTTGTTAGTTCAGCCTCGTGTCGTCTTGTCTTCCTTGTGCTTTTTGTTTTTTTCATGTTAGGCTGTAGTTCCACATTATGCGCTATATTTTGTCTCAAAACACACAGGTGACTTCGTTTAAAAAAAAAAAAAAAAAAAAAAGGGTCGAAAGAAAAGAAAAGTTCCTCTTCGCATGACGTATGGTATATCTGTACGAGTGCTGTGTTGCATATATAATAAAGGACTCGTTAAATGTATCATAAAGGTTGATACCTGTATACTCAGAGCAATTGTGCATAATTCTGTTCACTGCTTTATTGACAGAAGAAAACGTATCTATAGAGGGAACCTTGCTCCAGAGATCATGCATCCGTATGATTGCATATGAGCCGAAGTACTTTTCATTACAATCGCTGCTTGCATAGAGTAAGTCACTGTTTAGTTTATTTTTATACTTTTGTATTCTTTTAGGGCGGCAGGTGTTTTTGATTTAATAGAGGACTGATACACGTTATTTTTGTTTTCTTAATACTGCTGTGCAACTCTCGGGTTATCCATAGTTTGCTTATTTCGCTGGAAGAGCTTTATTTAGGACATGTTTTTTGTACGTGCAGCAGCATTTAAAAAAATCTATTATAAGCTTCATGTGCTGTAGCCGCGGCGTATATCTGATAAAATGCTGGTGACAAAATGCCTGCGCAAAAACATTGAAAGCCTTCGAGTGCAAACGTTCAGTTGATTGCAAAATCTTCCTTGTTGGAATAGGATTCACTCTGCTACACAGTACCCATGTGATCGCCGAGGTCACAACAGGTAACAACTGAGCGTATAAAAGAAGTTCCAATTTTTGTTATGAATAGGTCTATTTCTGGTGTTACAGTCGCCCGAGTATAGGTGCTGTTGTAGCAATAGTGAAGTCAAAACATTTCAATAGTATTTCGAAGTTTTTGCCGTAAGGTGTGACATACATCAAATATCTATCAAAATCCCCATTTATGACAGCATCATTCTGGCTTGGTTTGGTTTTGCTTATAGGTTTTAATGTCGCTTCGTGACATTACAAGGGACACGGTAGTGGAGGGCTCTGGAAATTTCGACAATTTGAGTTTCTTTAGCGTGCACTGACACATCATATTTGTGCTCAAGTGACATTTTTAAGGTAAAATTTGGCGTAGAAAATAGGAGACATCAACTTTCGGTAGTCTGTGTAACAGGGAAAAGCTGTGTTATTTATTGGCTGCCACTTACACAGCCTCAACAGCAACGGAGCTGCAGCACATGCCATTTAATATCATATGTCGCAGTCGATTTTTTGACCAGCAAGAATAGAAACGTCAGCACCGAGAGATTTACGCGGAATCTTAAAAACATGCTGCTGAACGTTTATGCGTGCTTAGCCAAACTGAGTAGCAGATAATATTTTTAGAGATTACATGTCAGGTTTTCGCCGCAACATGCGTCCTTCTTTCCCAGCAACAAACGTCACGATTACCGGATGGACAATAAGAGATGAGCAAATGTATCGCACGCATGACATCAGCAAAGTGGCGAGGGGACACCTCGTGACTCCCATTCAGATCCGCGCTCGCCTCTTCATTTGGTGGCCCTTTATCGCCCGTCCGCAGCCGTGGTGACGGCTTGAGTGGAGGTGAGCATAAAATGGCAGCGTATGTTGGAGGTGTGGTTATGAACCTTCTCGAAGTGTGTTTGAAAAATGCGAAGAAGAAAACCGCAGCGGGAGAGTAGGAACAAGAGCTGACGAACCGCACTGTAATCTACTGACAATCGCAAGCGCAATCAGTGAAAATGCATTCCTGCAACTGTTGCGCCTATCGCTCCACGGGTTACACTTGCACGTATACAAGCCGCAGCAAGGCCAGCTTCAGCCGACTTCGTGTCACGTGTCGAGAAGTCTCCCGACAGACAATTTGTGCGTTGCTTTCGAGGCTACACGCTTCGTATTGCTGCCACGCGCTACAGCGGTCCCAATAGCAGGCGCGAAAGCACTGTCAGCGGCTGGCCTTGGGGCTCTCCAAGCGTCTCTGTCTTGACAAAGGCGGAAACAGGAAAGCTTTCCCCAAAAGGCGTAGCCCCACGAATGTAGACGTGTACCGAATGCGACGCGCCCACCCTTGGAGGTGCAAGGAAGAGAGAAAGTCGCCGCCCACGGCGACGCTCGCGGTAACAAAAGTCACAGGCAAAACCACCAATGACACGTGTAGTGCCACGGTGCTTTGGCATGCACTGTAGCAGTCAATGCCGAACATACATTCTTCTTCAGTATCATTAACCGACCGCATATCTCGTCTCGCAAGAGCCCGCACGTCCATGCGCAAGAAGAACGGAAGAAAATAGTTAAACAGTTACAACTTGAACGTCCGCTTCATAAAGAGCTGTGTTCTGGAGTCAGGACGTCATAATTATCCATTACTAATTGCGAGCTGCACGAACAACCATGAACTAATTTAGCGGCAGCAGCCATGTACCCCGAATGGTATGCCGATCATTCTAAGTGTCCATCGAGAAGTGAGACATATATTGCGCCTTTCTTTACCCCAAAACTAAGCCATTTAAAGACGTTTAAAACCGGAGTCCCCAGGCCCGTTTGGTGGAGGCGAAACGGGGAGACGTCCGTGTGCTGTGCGATGTCAGTGAAACACGTCAAAGATACGCAGGTGGTTGAAATTGTTCCGTAGTACGGCACCGTACGGCACCGCTTTTTTACTTCACTTCCACCTTCCTCCCTTCCCTCACGGCGTGGGTCAGGTGTCCATGGAAAGAGTGTGACACACTATGCCTTTCCTGTGCTGTAAACCTGTTTACAATGCTAAATACGATCAACTCTTTGCCATACTCTGTTCCAGTCCCAAATGACAGAAAATGGCGGAATGAAAATGCGGCGTTAAAGGTATTATCGCGTGTATGCTCTTAAGACGAAAATCGAGCGTCCGCCTACGTTTCACTTTGTGTTGTGCATATCAGCGCCTCTATATATTTGTGTTCGGCGAGTCATACGTCTTGGTAAAAGTCGGTTCTCAAAATAATGATCAAAAGCGTACGGCCTCCGTACAGTTCTACCTTATTCCTTCCATTGGCAGTCACAAGAAAAATGAGAGGAAAGAGGGAGGCAAAGAAGTAGTTGGAAAATGAAAGCGGGCGGGGCCCCAGCACGCCGTGGTCGCCGTCTTCCACAAGGAAGGGCGGGTTCTGCGCAGTCAATTTCCTGGCTTTTGTCAGCCTCTGCATGCCACAACGCGCGACTGATGTCGGATGCACCTACCACGGGCGCTCTTTTAATCAAGGTCTCTGAGAAATTTCACCACAGGCCCAACTATCCAAAAGTGGTACGCCTATGAGACTAAAGGTCTGATATCCGCCGATTACGACGACATCTATGAATTGTTAAACAGCTATGCGGTCCATTGGGACACACGCAACGCACACGCGAACCTGGTCTCAGAAATTCTCCAACTAGGTGGCGTGACACTAAAGCACAGATTCTCAGCTTGCGATGATTAAATGACGATGCCAACCACGGCGGGGAAAGGCGTCATCATGTTTGTTTAAAAAAAAAAAAATTAACCCTCGATTTACTTCGCTAAAAATGCGACGTAGGCGCGGTAAAGCAGTCACTCTGTTTAACTTTGCGTACTTTCGTTGATATCGGCAATTTTGCTGGTTAAATCAAGGACGTATATATATATATATATATATATATATATATATATATATATATATATATATATATATATATATATATATATATATATATATATATATATATATATATATATATATATATAAGTCTAAAAGCGCGCACCCTTCCTAAGGAAGTCCATTTAAGTAGTAACGCGCCTCCACTTTGCTGCTCATTTACGTTAATATTTTGTCTCTATTATGCACACACACTAAAGCTACCTTATTACACGAGACATCATCCGACATAAAGCCCCGCTTTAACCGATCAGTACAAACATACCTCTTTGGCCTAGGGACAGCGTGTTGAAATCGGGATCCTACAGGGCTGCATTCCGATGTCATCATCGTTCCCCTGCCAAAGGCGAAGCTCCAACTGGCAGCGCCTGTCAACTGGCCTCGTTATGTCACTCAGCTGGATGGCCAGATAATGCGCGGCCATGTCACCTGCAAACTACCAGCTGTCAGAGGTCGCTATTTTCCGTTCACAAGGCCGATGCCGACAACGCTGGAGCATCCTCTGCCAAACGGGGCCTTCAACGCTGTCGCATTGACATAGTATGTTCTTGTGCCATTTATAGCAAGAAACCATGGCGCAAATGTTTGTGCGGACTGCGTGTCTGCATGTTGCGCGCCTATTTCCTCGCTGATCTGCTTTTTAATTAATCACGGCATCTTATTTTGACAATATAAATTTACACACTAAAGACTGCGACCTGACCCGCCTGACCCGTCCCGACACGTCGGACGTCCGCTCACTGAAAAAAAAATAAGGATATATATATATATATATATATATATATATATATATATATATATATATATATATATATATATATATATATATATATATATATATATATATATATATATATATAACCTTCCCATACGTTTAATTTTACTAGTCCATATATGGTCCGGAATTTTTGTTGTATTCTCTTAGCTCTGAACT
Organism: Amblyomma maculatum; assembly: GCF_055883805.1. Taxonomy (NCBI): domain Eukaryota; kingdom Metazoa; phylum Arthropoda; class Arachnida; order Ixodida; family Ixodidae; genus Amblyomma; species Amblyomma maculatum. The sequence goes on along the minus strand of NC_139344.1, from coordinate 264,145,922 downwards.
GCCAGCAACGAAGGAAGCAGTGGTGTCCGCATGTGCGGTTACGTCGTTACGAGGCCTTCGCAAACACGCGCCGCCAAGAGCGGGAAAACGAGAAAGGGATCGGAGCAGCGCGCGCCCTAGGTCGGCAGGCGAGTCTCGGGTCCGGCCGACGCGTCGCTTTCACCAGAATCGCAGCACGAGAGTGACCCGCGTGTCCCTACATAATTAAAATGGTGCGCCTGGCAGCCGGCGTTGATTTCCTTCCACGAATTAGTCGCGGCTAGCCTTCCCTCTCGGCAGTCCCGGACTCTGTCAAGTGCGGCGCAGCTGCCTTGCCGATGACTCCGCACTCTGGTCAGAAGCCGAGCACTCGGTGACGTCATCGGGTCCGTTGCTCAAGCTGCTTTCGATGCCTATTCTTCCTCCTCCGCTGGCTGAAGAGCCTCCTGGGCACGAGGTCGAGGGAGTCCTGGCATCGGCACTTCATTGTAGGCGAAATGAAAGACAGGCCCGTGTGCTGCGCGATGCCAGAGTGCACGTTAAACGACCCCGTATGCTTGATTTTGATCCCGAGGTCTCCACTACGAGGGAAGAAGATGGAAGGCACTTAAATGGAAAGCAAAAACTTTACCTGGCAGGTAAAAACCGCTCGCATGCTATTCTGTGTTGACGATAGGGTTTAGGGAACAAAATGGCGGTGACAGAAGTGTGCAGACGCTATAGTGTAAAACTTCCTCCCCAGTGCATCCTAGGTGTCCACTGCTGTGACAATTACATATTTTAGAGCTCCAGCTGTAACCTCCGGGCTGCGACTACCGAATTGACTGGGTGTCTGTGAATGACCTGCAAGGCCCTACGAGGTCAAACTAGCATTTCGTAGTTTTGGTGCTGATTTAGCTAGCCAGGGTATATTATTAAAACCACTGCAGCCGAGTGGATTCGAACCTGGGTACTTGTGTTCGATAGCTGAGCGTCTTAACCACTGAGCCTCCGCGGCGGGTACTTTCCCTCGTTATAGCCAGCTTTAAGTATGGTTAAACCTCCGCTATTTTTCTTTTTCATTCATTGTGAAAATGTTTCATTTCGTTATCATCCAGATTGCAAGAACCTACACAGTGAAAATGGGAGGTGATTCGACCTCCGAATATTTAGTCCGATATTTCATATTTCTTTCTGCTGCACCACGTCCGATAAGACGTGCAATTTTTTCTGGCCACTTTAGCTTTGGCTTGTGGGGTACATCAAAGCGACTCAGGCTATGAGAAACGGCGTAGTAAAGGGATCCGAAAATTTCGACCAGCTGCGGTTACTTCACGTGCGCTGACATCGCACAGCACACGGACGTCTAGCTTTTCGCCTCCATAGAAAAGCGGCCCCTCCGATCAATATTCAATCTCGCATCCTTGGGCACAGCAGGTGAGCCCCATAACCACTGCACCACCGTGGCGGGGCTTCTGGGAAATTCCGAAGTGCTACATAATCACACTGGCGGCTTCGCCTCGACTACATTTTTTAAACGCCTCGGACCGATTCAAGACCAGAGGGCGCTTGTGATTCTAGACTAACCAGACCCTAAGCGGAAATATCGAATAGGAGCTTCCTTGAAGTGGCACTGCCTTCATGTTAGCGAGCCATAGCAAAGACATCCGCTACTGAATGCACCCGCAATATAGGAACGGCTTGCGTGTGCAGGTACGTTAAAAATGGAGCGAAAATTATAATGTGGAACGCCAAAGAGGTAAACGCGAAGATATGCCCCTCTCGCTTTGTTTTCCTTTGAAGTAAAAACAAAGACGCATTACGTTCCGTCTATATAGTCCGATATATATTTTTACAAGACGCCAAAGTAAAAGTAAGACAACGAAAGAACGCGTATACCATTTAGCTCAAAGTCAGTAGACGGAGGCTCCCGTCGCTCGAAAGTAGAACGCTTCTGAACAGGCAGGCAGTGGAAACGTACGTGGTATTATCGCAGAGAAGTGCACGCCAGAAACCCCAGTTTGAACGGTGTTGCAATTCAAACGCTTGAACTCTATTTCGTCTGTCTCGATTAGTCGGCACGCTGCGCGGAGAGCGAAACTCGATCGTACTTTGCTGGCAGAGAGCACGCGAGCCCAATGCGGGCGCTGGGAATCGATGGAGCTTGCAGCACCTGCGCTTTCCTGGGCAAGTGAGTCTCAGCAGCCGCCGCTGCATTTAGGGGCCGTAAATGGCAATATGAAATTTGTCTAAATCAATACATCATAATTTGAGGACATCAAATATGCATATTTCACCGAAAACAGCGAGCGTTGTAAAAAAAATGAATTAAAAGACACTGCCTATGCCGCCGACCAGTGTAGACGTAAGAAATGTGTTTATTAGCGCCGTATTGGAGCGCGCTCAGAATCTCTTTCGCGGCGGGGTTTTTCAATATATATATATATATATATATATATACATATATATATATATATATATATATATATATATATATATATATATATATATATATATATATAGAGAGAGAGAGAGAGAGATTCTAAGACCAGAGCGCACATTAACTGCGGTAGCTTAGACGGCCCTCTCGCCCGAGGCGACAGTGAACTCAGGCGTATAGCTTCGCTCCACAAGTGCCGCGATATGCGCATGCGCCGCACGCGGGTTCCGTCCGCCACTTGATGCGTGCGCTGTTCCAGCGGCAGCGCAACATGTAGCTACCAGGGGGCGACCCATGAAAGCAGGAAATAGGGAGCCTGGGGCTCCCTAGCAGAAAACTTTGTTTAGGTTCGCATTGGGGTTCTCCTCCTGTTCGGCGTATCTCCTTTCGCCACGCCAGTAAGAGGCGGCACTAAAAGTATTTCACCCTTGGAAACGCGCGTGCATGCACACACATACAACCCCCCCCCCCCCCGCACACACACCACGCGCGAGCACACACATAAGGCTGATGATGACTATGGTAGGAATTGTGGCAGTCAGCTCGCCATTTGTTTTTTTTAGTAGAGTAGCAGTGAGAGGACGATAAAAGAAGCTACGTTGGGAGGACTTGGAACGGTTGTTATTAAAGGAACAATGAGGATTGGGTTGTAGAATTGACAAAACATGGTTCGCCTCTGGCCCTTCTTGGCTGCCTTCACACCTGTCCAGTTGCAAAGGAGGCGTTTATCCGCGAGATATAAATTGGATCTAGAAAAGTTCCCGCCAGTCGGTTCAAACTGCCGACACCGAGTTGGCAGGCCCTGCCCACTTCTGCTTAGCGGATGGAGGGTGGGACGGGATTCGACCTTTTAGGACCCGTGAATCTCGAGTGACACACGCTACTCCTAGGCAACACAGACACTTCGTGCTGCTCCGTTAAAGCGGCCCTTCATACCTACGTAGGCTGGTATTTCACGTAATGCAATTAAAATACGAGTTGAGAAATTAGTCATCAATCTGGCAACAAAGTGTATGCAAGCGAACGAGAATCCGCAAGGGCAGCAGGCCAAACGAACATATTAAGACTGTCCCTTCATACCCTCAAAAGCGCACCTTAATTAAGTGTACTCCAACATTTTGTTTGCGTCTTTTTATACGGCTTAAAAAGCTCCATTTTAGGCGCGACATTTTAGTTACTTTGTGATGACAACATGGTACCTTATCGGTGCATGCCAACTTCTATTTGTCCTCAGTGTGATTTTGAAGATTGATCTATGAACAAAGCAATGGATGCCGTAAGTAACATGAAAAGGACAAAAATAAAGAGAAGGAAGTAGACGAATTTTGCGTAGTCCTTTACAGTGGCTTTTTCTCCCTCCCTGACTACGCCCTTTACTAAGGGTGACTTTCAGGATTCCTCCTCACCCCCGCACCAGTTTATGGCAGGGGAGGTCAGGGCGGGAGCTGCGCGTAAATTAGAACAGCGTCTGGGCCAATGTCTGGACTCAGACCACTGTTGCGCTCAATTGGCTCACTTCTATACGAGCTCTTACGAAGCTTAAGACATTTGCGTCAAATTAACACTAATTTACTGGAACGGGGAACCGCTGCTGCTCGCCGATTGAGCTTGGGTAAGAGGAAGAGTATAGGAGGCGAAGCGTTGCGGAAGCCGCGAAAATCGCGCATAGATTAGAACGCCGCCTGCAGAAGTAGCGGGGGAGTATCAATAAAATGAAACCGAATTCTTCTGTCGCGCTGCGGGAGTAATATCCGGACGATGGAGACGGTGCTCAATTTTCTTTTCCAACGGTGCCTGTGCGAGGTGTTTTCTCCGTTGCTCCCCATGTCGTGAGCTGTGAAGAACGTGACGATTAGGGAGTGAGCCCTCTATAGTGTACGGCACCTGCTGTCGCGTAGAGTTGGGCTCGCCTGGAAGCGAGCGTACGATATGAGAATGTGCATAATTATGGCGACCGAAGGGTCACTACCACCTTTTATACCCTAATCGAAGGTCGAAGCTAAGTCTAGGAGTTCCTTTTTCCTGTTACTTTTAAATAAATACCGCTCATCGATTCTCGCTGTATCTGCGTCCGTCCGTTACGAGTGGCAGATTAAGATGACGTGTGTGCTGTTTAGAAATAGGAGTCTAAGTATTATTTAATGGTACATGAGTGCCTGACCTCGAAGCATTTACGCGAAGGAACCTCTTTTCCTTCAGTGTGCGGATGTTTTTTGGGTTCATTCCGTTTCCTGCTCTACAGATTTTGGAAATCATCCTCTAGGGCAACGTGATATGATGGCAAAGTGATTCCCTGCTAGCATGCGTGAAGCAGGGTGAAATCAACATGGGCTTGGCATCCAGCCAAAGCTTGCGCATGTATTGGTTGCTAAAACGCATGATTCCGTTCCCTCAACGGTATGGATGGATGGATGGAATATAGGAGCGTCCCCTTTGAAACGGGGTGGTAGCAGTAGCTACCATGCTCATTTTTCTCCCTATATCCCAATTATTGATTTAGAATGGTTAACTAAAACATCGCTATATTTAATGAATTTTGTTCCTACGTTACTAACATTATGTCACTTCTCTGCTTTTAAGCCACCAATTTTCCAGTCGTTTTTTGCTAGTTTCCACCGCCGGTTTATTCGCCCGGCCACTGTTATCTCTAAACCCCAGAGCTTCAGGAACAGTGATTGCGCCTGCACCAACTTCCGGATGGATACCATTACATTTGAGTATAATATGGTCAATTGTTTCACTGGAGTTACCACATACAGCACATGCGTCATCTCCATTGTTAAATTTCTTTTTGTAGCTGCGTGTTCTAAGACACCCTGATCTATAGCTCCAAAAAGTAGGGCACTGCCTCTTGAGTTATCAAAGAAACGTTCCTTCCTGATCTGCATTTTCCACTTTCGGTATAATTCCACACTCTGTTTCTTTTCCATCGAATTAGGGTCCTCTGAGCAGCGTCACCTGGTGACAGATAGCGGAAATATTGTAAAAAGAAATATTAGCGGGTTTAAAGCGTGACGTAGCCGTTGCTTCCATGACGCAATGGATTGACATTACTTACCTCAGCAATATGCAACTAAATACTCTGTTCGAATCCTCGTACATTACAATAAACTACCAAGCTCATTCCTGAGAGTGTTCCCCTTTAGGTTACAATATGTAGTGTTTTTATTTCTTAGCAGCCGCAAAACCAGCCTTGAACAAAGCCACGAGGTGATGGCATGACAATGGTAAAACCAATCAATTACCTTCACCGTAATCATTTCCTGCCTTCAGTGAGTGTATGTTACCTTTAGGTTGCGTTCAGAGACACCTTTCGGTAACTATCGCCGTTTAACCCGCTGAGAGGTGACCAGTGAGGAGAAAGAAGTTGCGGGACCCAACCGCTGAGGAGACGGAATTACGCTGCTAAAACAGGTCCTGCTAGTTTAGACACCACTATGCACGGAGCAAGTCAGCTCTAAACGCTGCAGAGCCACATCCAGCATCCTTTCGGAGTTTGTGACGTAATTTAAAGACGTGCCTTCGTTAGTCATATTAGACGAAGGGTGGCTAACACTTGGCTCTCAGTACGTCCAGTAACGCCCATTTGCTCTCTTGCGAGGCAGCCTGTCTCGTTACGTCCTGCCGACCTCTGGCTAAGAAGTCTCTTATTCTAGAAGGCGCACGCAGCATTTCAGCCGTCTCAGCTCTCGTTGCCCACCGTAAGAGTTTTAGAAGAGGGACTTCTAACAAATGTACCCTAGTCCACAGGCATGGTTACAGGCAGGTGCTCGACATCACTGATATCGCCTTTTATAAGAAGTGAGCACCACTAGGCGTTTCAAGAATATTGGTGCTAATTTTGTGTTGCCATTCGAACAGACTCAGTCGGCTTGCTTCAGTATAGTGTTTCTGCTCAGCACAGCTAATTGTTTCATTTTCTTGACGATAAGCGCAATTTTTCCTTCCTTGCAGAGCTGTCCCTGCGCGACAAGGGAGAGCGCGGCTTAGTCCACCGCGAGGAGGCCGCAATAAATTTGGAACGTCTAAGAAGAGCGCGCGAGCGTGGGCCGGCGAAACGGCCGAGCAGCAGGCGGCGTCCTCGTATGCGGCCCACGGAGCGGGGGAGGGGTGAAGAGAAAGCATGCTGCGGCGCGCGACTGTGTGTCTGGGCCAACTCTCCGGGCGCAGACACTAGTGTCCCGGCAGCGCCCTCTCCTCCGGGCGCAAGAGGGTGGAGGGGATTCGATTATTCGACCGGCAGGGTCTCCAAGAGCGGCGCTCGGAAATCAAGTTGGAAATCCCCACGGGAACGCAGTCTAGTGGACCCCCTTCCCATCGTCCTCTCGACGAAGCAGCGCCGTTGCCCGAACAAAAACGCGCGCCGGGGCACCTGCCAATCGATGGAACCGCGGTGCCAAAAGGGGGGCCGCGCGGCCACCAGGCGACCACGGCTGCCATCGCCCCACGGTGCTGGTGCATCACGGCGCGCTAGCCAATCCGCCAGCGAAATGACCGTCATTCGTGCAAAACTTTTTCGGCGACATCATTCGTGGAAGTCCGGGAATAAGGGTTCTCTCACAATATTTTCCCCTCTGCCCGGTCCTCCGCCAACGTTTTTCTCTTTCTCTCTCATATCATACCATCATACCATCGAAATGCCACTGCGTGTTCGAGAAAACAATTGAACTCTGTCACTGTCTCCGCTCCGACAGTCAAGTACTCCTATGGGAACAGCTGTGTCCATGTCCTCCCGATGTCAACAGTTATGAGCGCGACAAAGGCACCAAACTGCTAATGAGACAATAAGGGAGTAATTACTCATTAACATATGCCCAAGCGTAGCCGTACGGCTACAATGGAAAACTACACAGCTCCCTGAGAAAATTCGCAGTTAACAAAAAATTCGTCCTGGCCCTGCGACACTCGAAACCGGCAACCGATGGACTGCAAAGTGAACTTTCATTTTTTCACCACGTGAGCGTGGACGCGTGTCCCACAAACATGACTGATTGAACTTTTATTCTATCTTCTTCTGTATCTCTCTTTTCTTTTTCTCTCTCTTACTCTCTCAGTTTCCTTATATTTTTGTGTGTAGGCGAGTTATTAAAATTTGCACTGTTAGCCTAAACGGCAATTCTGTCACTGGTATCCGCTTCCTGAACCATGCATATTGTTAAAGCGGCAAAACTGCCGCTGTTGCGTCCATTTCGATGTAAATGCAGCAATCGCATCGAAACAAACGCTCGCGCTCTCAATATCTTGGACTTTCGCATGAGACCAATGAAGCTTTCTATGAAGGGCTTTTAAAGCACGCCGCCTCTGCCACGCAGTTGCATCGATGGCAAGAAAACTGAGCCAAAAAAAAATGAGAAGCAGAAGTGTCAACGTTTCAAGATACAGAATGAAATAAAATGAAACATTTTTATGAGTGAAATTGATTTTTTTTTCCTTTCCATTTTTGCGCGTGGTAGCTACGACTTCTTGCGAACAAAACGCTCCGAGGGAAGCGTGTGACTGCGTAGGGAGATATTTGGTGCGGGATAAAAGCGTGTTGATGCACCGCGAAGCTTGGCCCGCTTCATACGGGTGAAGGAATCACCAAAATTCTCGAAGCTTTGAGCCCCAAAAACAGTCAGGTTGTAGCTTATTTTGGGCGAGTAGGATGAGGGTAGAGCGGGAGGACGTTAGAGGATTGATGGAGGCGGACAACGAACCAGGGGAGCCAAAAGTGAGCATAACGGGAGAGGAAAAGGTAAACTTGGGACTTACGTCTACTGACAAATTGACAGCTGTCAGCCCTTCGTTGCGAACTGAAAGCTTTTAAACTTCCACCCACACCGAACACTGGTGAATGCCTCTATAGTACCCGCACAGTGTCGCAGAACGGGGAGCATGCGAGGCACTTCTTAAATGACACCCCCAGTGGGCCACGTGCGCAGCGTGTGTTGCCGGTCGTCGTCACTGTGCGACGTCAGTAACCTGTCATCGGAGAAGTGTTCGAGACTGCCTTGGAGAGAAAGCAAGCGACGCGCTGCCAAATGCTAGACGCAAGTTGCTGGACTGGCTTGACCCCATTCACAAAGCTTGTTGCCGCACATTTGCCATTAACACGCGATAGAAAGATGGCACTTTCAAAAGGGCGTCGAGTAAGAGATATTTGCTTCGGCTGGGCATAAAAACGCAAAATACTGTGAGACCTGAGAATACCGAGGCTGCTACATTTTACCATTGATGTCATCATGTTAGCCTTCAGAATTACATTTGTTTCGTTGTTTTTCTTCTCACCACCGTCCAGAGGTTGCTGAGAGGGGGAAGCTAGTACACAGGAATGGCGTAAGAGCAAGTATAGTTGCGAAAAATATAATTTGTCCCAGAAGATTACAAGGCATGAATGGAGACGGCAGTATCCAGTGGTTGCGCTCATGGCTATAGTTATAGACATTAACGAAATGGCATGAAATTATGCAAAGCAAAAAAGAGAGAAAAGGCAATGAAAACGTCGACATAGTCGGATAGCAATTAATTGATCAACATGCTGTCTTGCAAACTGTCGACACGAATGGGCCATTCGTCTAAGTGCTTACGCAAAATACAACCACATCTGCTTCCGCTACACTACACTGGAAACAGTTCGCTTTCACATGTTCTCCCCGATTAACGCAAGAACGCTGAATTACCATACCGCCGTACACCCGTAGCTCGCACAGCTTCAAAGAGCAGTTATCGAGCATGAACTTTCCTCCATGCCTCATTTCACTGATATAACGGAGAGAAAAAAAAAAAAAACGCCGTTTCTGTGGCACGTTACCTTGGGTATCGACAGCCGGTATCGAGAAAATTACAGCTCTCGAGTAACGCATCGACCCGCAAAGAGTTGCGGCGTCCTGTCGTCTTTTTTTTTTTTTTTCCGTACGTGTTGGCATTGTGACTGGCACGATCGGAGCTTTATCGACCGGTAATGGCGACGTGTCTCCCACAGGCAGAACGCGTTCGAGAGGGAGAACTGCTCCATAACGACTCAAAAGGCGGCTTGAGCAAGAAATCTGTGGCGTCGCACTTCCTGCGCTATTTTTATCCCCCTCGTATTCTAGTCTTCCTTTATCCCAGCCGTCACGCCTTTCCTTTAGATATTTCGGCTAGAGACACCTACCATTTTCTGCCAAGATGCGCGCAACCATTACGCAAGCACCGCAGTGGCTGGCGTGAATGTGGACGGGGAACAAAAGTGCGGAAGCTCAAAAGTGTCAGAAAGTTCGGCGGTTGGCATCGTAAACAATATTTCACCCAAATATTTTTCTTTTTTTTTTTTTTTTTGCTATTCACAACAATTATGCGTGTTCTGTGTTACATTTAACGAAGACAAAAGCTAGCGTAGGATTTCAGTTTCGTTCTAACCTTACCCCAGGGAAGAAGGCATTCGCTAGCATTCGCACAAACTACAACGTTTTCAAAACGCGTCAAGATTCAAAATTGTATAAGCGGAGGGGTTACAAAGCTGCCTTCTGATTTCACACCGATTGTGATATCGCCAATTCTGTTTGCTTATTGTTCAGGGGCTTTGCAGAGCCGACGCGAAGAAAGCAGATCACAGGGACAGGTCAGTGGAATCGTTCATTTAGCAACATCGGGTTGCCTCCCCAAAAATAATTCGTTCTGAGTGTATTTCTCACCCCAGTCATTCCTCGTGATCGCCTGTAAACAGCCACAGCTCTTCGATCGCTGCATTAGAGCCTCCAGGGGACATGTATGCCTATGAGAGTCGCATGTGCCACTGAAATTATGTCTGCATCCAAAATATTTTCCCAAGTGGAGAGACACGCGTCAATGGAAGTGTGCTGATAAATTTCCAACCCATGAGATTCTTTAACCCACTTTTGGATCTCAGCAGGCAAGCCTTAAGTAAAACGTGGCCTCAAAAGGCAATGCATATCGGGCTCCGTAGTAAGTGTTAAGCCTCAGAAAGCCACTATCGTGGTGTGTAAGCACGGCGGATAGTTGTTTCAAAATCAAGAAAGAAAGCAACGTTAATTTAAACCGCGTTCGTGGCTTAATAGTGGCAGAAAAACAGAAAAAAAAAAGAAGACTATAGCAGCCCATACGACGCACACAATGTAGAGGTTGGCATGAACCAATGCCCCGCATAAACCAGCAGACTGGCTGATATGCTTGACTACTGCATACAGATTACATAGAACATTGTCCATGACATTTTTTTTTTTTTTTTCGTTTTGATCC
>NC_139344.1:264052807-264132807 GCF_055883805.1 Amblyomma maculatum | reverse complement strand
ATTTTGAATATTCGCATTGAACCGTCATACACCGCCAGAAATGAAACGAAACGCCGTAACTGCTGGCCGATGAAGCGCTGCCAAACTGTTCCTCACAGCTCATAACGCGATTTTTATACGTAAACCCGATCTGCGGCACGTATTGAAATTATTTTTTTTACTTATCATTTCTTCTCTCTTGTATTACCACTAACGACTGCGCTCTACGGAATGCGAGCGCAAGGGAACGGCTCGCTGTCAGAAAACCGAGCATCTAGCTTGTTTGGGTATAGCCTTACACTCCGCGCCTATGCATTGCCGCGCAGGTAGGCTCGAGTAGATAATCAGTGTTACCTCTGGTAAGTCTAGAATAATAGGGAAAAGTGAACCGCGCTATAATACACGTGTTCGTGCGAGAAATCGGCGGGGATAAAGTTCTACAGCATTTGGGCCGAGCGTTTCACGCGTGTGTGATATTTTTTAATGCGCTATAGGACCAACTCTGAAAACCCTCATAGTCAATTAGAGTGTCTGAAGCCCCTGACCTTAGACCGCACACCCAGCGCGTTTCACTGCTTGGTTAGTTGGTTGGTTGGCCTTAAAAAGAAAAAAAGAACTATCTCATATACTCACTTATAGGGACAGGCCAAGATACAAGCGGTGAATTGTACAAGACGGAAACGATTTGGAAAAAAAAAATGATAGGAATAAAATAATATTGCACACACTTTTTTGGGTTTGGTTATAGCGTTTAACGTGCCGAAGCGGCTCAGGCTATGAGAGACGCCATAGTGGCGGGATTCGAAAATTTCGACCACCTGTGGTTCTTTAACGTGCATTGACATCGCACAGCACACGGGCGCCTTGCTTTCGCCTCCCTCGAAAAGTGGCTGCCGCGGCCGGGATAGATATAAAATTACACTAATAGTAAAACTCTCTTACAGATTGGAAACGGAACTATAGGGGAGCTGGGAAGCGCGAGATCGAATGCGAAACAGTGGCTTTATGCACGAATTCGGAGATTCGTTTTGCTTGTAATGTTTCCATTTCGTATTTACTGGTCATTAAAAAAAGGTCTGAGAATAAGAGTCGCCGCGTTTCTAGAAGGTAATTTTGCACGGCACGCTGCATCGCCCAAGTACAGGTAGATCAGTCGAAAGAACAACCGCAGTGGACAGTTGTTGGAACGGAAATTTCTAAAAGACGCCTCCTCAAAGCGGACAAGATGAAAAAGAACAGCAGGAAATGATCTGCTGCCTCAGATTCGGCATAGAATGGGCACAACGGGCAGACCGCCTGACCAGACCTGTGCAGGTATAAGTTTAGCACTGGAACCCGACAACGCAAACACGTGAACGAAACCACCGACCAACGTGAGCGCCAGTCGTTGCTGTAAGGATGCAGCAGATGCCGGTACTCAAGAGATGTAATAATGAGGCCGCAAATTCTTCAAATATTGTGTAGCTGCGAGACCTCACCGCCGCTGTATGTGCACAGGTTGGCAGGACTGCAGTAGCTGGGCCGCAAAGACAGACCCGTGAGTCTTTGACCTCATTTAAGGGAAAGCTGTGGTAACCGGGAAACCAAACCAACCGTACTGAATTTTGCCGATTGGGGATCAGTAACTTGCAAAGGCGAAATGCCCGAGACTCTGTAGGTGTCCATAACGAGGAACAAAGAGACACAGAGACCATCATAACAATCGCGTAAGAAACGGAGTTTTGTAATTTACGTAAGGGTAAAATCATTCTTAATCATTTGGCCAGATAAATTGGAATGCATTGGGAAGGCGGTAGGAAAAGGATCAACGTAACGATGGGCCACTCAGTCGTGCTGTGCCTTGCATCAACTTCCACCCGTTGCAATGGATCCAGAGCACACCGCTATTGCACTACCCTATTAAGTTGGCGTAAGCGGTTCCGAAATTTTAAAGTGTGTTGCCACTAAGGTCCGAAATCGCCGATTTCGCTGATTTTTACCTAAAGCCTGACCGCGTAACCATAGCCCCGAACTGAAAGCAAAGTGGTACGCGAGGTGCTTGCGCACATACCACGCATCTGCCCAACTAAGCTAAATCGGCTGTAAATTTCGTTCCCCATTTCTCTCCTCGGAGTCCCAGCGGAGCTGTTTGTTTCCTCCCCGCCGCGGCGGCCGTGCCACCCTTTAGTGCCACCAGCGCCGGGCGCCCCGACAACCGAGGTCAGACGCCGTCTGGGACGCCCGCGCGGCTGGCCAGCGCCCAAGCGGCCCCGGAATGCGCGCCGCCAAAGAGCGGACGCCCCCGCTCCCTTCGAGCGCAGCCAGCCGAGACGATGACACCGCCGGCGAGCGCGATGACCGCCTGGTGCATGGACGGCGCCAGCGATCAGTCAAGCGCTGTGGGTTTTTTCATCTGTATTCTCATCACCTCCATTCGAGACGGTTACGATTACAACAATGCGGACGTGGCAGTTATTGCATTACTGTAATGCAATTGTGGTAAATTATTTAGTTCCTTGGATATTTATAATGTAATGATTTACTTTTCTGAGCAATTTCGTATCTTAAAAAGTCATTTTCGTTATTTCTAAACAAGTAGTTTATTACTTTCGAAATTATATTTCTTAAAATAGAGCACTGCTCTTCTTTTAAACAGAGCTTTGGTACCTCGCGCGCCGCAGCGATATACGCGGTATGAACAGAAGTGCACGTGTCATCAACCAAGTTGCGTGGCTTTTCTTGGGCCATTGAGGAGGTGTGGGAAAAGCGCACAATCCCAAAGGTGCTCACCGTCTTTGCCAGGATTAGTCATGCTGCCCGGTTGGCTTCTTAGTCGTATAGTGGAGTGTGACACCTCTTAAGCTCTGAATCCCTGTAAGCTGAGATGAACCCTTGTCCTCACCTTTCATGACATTTTGGACTGTTGCGAAGACGTAGGAATTCCAGTACACGAGTGAGAAGCCAACCATGCAGCATATTTTTATTTTAAAAAGATTGTCTGTCGTTCGAGGGCTCAGTGGTGCTCGGTTACGCGCTCGTTCACCGGAGGAGCAACAGAAACGCGCATGGCAGGAACATGGGCGTCGATTCCTCTATGCCCTCGAAGCAATAAATAATTTGTTTCGGAGGTTTCCAATGGTGCCGACAGCTTAGGGCAGCAAGACGTCGGTTCTGATGCTTGTTTCTGTCTTGAGACAAAATGTTAGCGGGAAGTGCTTTACACTATGTCTTCCTTTTGTTGTTGCCCCGCATTTTCTTATCGTTGTATGGCCAGAACTATGGGTAAAAAAAAAGGCGGGGGGGGGGGGGGGGAGAGAGAGAGAGAGAGAGAGAGAGAGAGAGGGAGGGAGGGAGGGAGCACTAGCTAGTCGGGGTGAGATTGGCAGGTGAACAAAGAATGTGCTTCGAGCGTTTTAAAGGGAATTTATTTGTCTTTTCTCACTATTTAGTCTTTTAAATAGAGTTACTGATACCACCTCAAGATGAAGGACAAGGCGTACCATAAAGATTACGTATCATTTTCTTTTTTATTTTGCTAACTAGTCATGCGCTAGGCCATCGCACCGGGTGCCGATACTCACCAAGCTGCGAAAATATCGCACGCATTTTTTGGGCGCAGAGAGCCCGGTGATAAAAATGCGAAAAGTTAACGCATTCCCTTCGCATCAGGTCTGCCAGGCGGAGTTTAGTTTGTTGACGGCGTCGTACGGCGCAAATTTGCTTGTGTACTCCTCGCGTTTATTTTATATTGCTTTCTCCCGCGATGTGCAAGGTTTACCACCGCGATATACTTTCCCCTTGGTCAATATTATTCCAGTCTCTTCTTCTGCCTCTAAAATCCCATAAATGTAGCGTCGCAACACCTTTTACAACTCGCGTATGGTGCGCCTCTTCGTTGGCACTACGTGCTGCACTACAGCGCCCCAGTCTATACCTACTAACTTTTCTCTCTACCATTGTTCACCGCGTCTGAGCACCTAAATACTTCGCACTTTACTATACGTGCCGCAGTGCACTGTTTGCGTGAAGCAGACTTTGCAACAAAATCGAGGAGGGAAAAACAGCACCCGAACATTTTCATTTAGCGCCCTTTTTTTAGGGAGCAGTGATCTGCAGCCTCGTGCTTAGAAAGTGTCGTGCCCAACTTGTCAAATCGGGATGACATTGGCAACTTTTCTTTATCAGCGAAGTATTGATCCAAAGCGGTATTCGCAGCAGCTCAAGCAGCTCGGTCACATTTTTCCCGCCAAAATGCGTCGTTTCCCACCAGTGTCAAACTTACTTAGCCGTGCTTTCTCCGCAGATGGAGCTAAGTGGACAGCACGGTCCACGCTGGCGTTTATCGGAGGTTGATCTTGTGTTCAAATGAAACCTAAACTGCGATAGAGCCTGGATTTTAATGCCACAATAAGCGCGGAAACCACTCAACATCCGCATCAGGAGATATATTGTGGGTCGTCCGCACGCGAGCTTCTTACTGTTGCGCTCGATGCCCCGTGACGGGAGGCACCCGCGGCGCTGGCGGCGGCATCACGCACGGCGAGCCCGAGCGCATTCCGCGGCGGCGAGGGGAATGCCGCGGCTCGCGCGCGATGGGAATCCGGAGCCAGGGCTCGCAATCTTGACCCCCGCGCGGCGTTGGCCTGTTTTCGCCGCGCCCATAAATACGTGTCCGCGTGGCCAGTATCAACACGCGCCGCCGAGAAGCCGTGACGCCGGCGTTCGCACTGTTTCCTCTCCTCCCTCCCCGCGTTGTGGCCTGTTTTGCCAGCGCCGCTTTGTCGGAACATGTTTCCCCCTGTGAAAACAAACACAGCGCCGCGGCCCTGGTGCAAAAACACTGCGCCCACCAAGGACGCACCGCCACGGCGTCGCGAACCTACCACCATGCGCGATCTTTTATGTCTGGCCGACGACGTACCACCCCAAGCCGGTGAGGTCACGGGTGAACCCCGAGAGACAAGCCGCGATTCGCGGACGCCATTCGAGGGCATGCCTGAGGTTGTGACCTGATTTCGACGGGCGGTCAGCCACTTATCCCTCGCACGGTTGTCCCCTAAGTTCCGAGGCATGAGAATCACATTCTCATCCCAGCGTTACTGATAGGAATCCTCACAGTTTCACTGTGACCGGACATAGCGCAAGCTGAAATATATAGGTAATCTCAAACGAAGGAATGCGCAAACGCCGTTTTAGAGTCTTGCACATTAGTAATTGAACCTCAACGGGCGGCTTTTCGTATAAACAGAGAGCTCGCACGAACTTGGAAAAAAATATGGCTTTCTTGATGTTACAGAATAATTAATTTGGGAAATACTAAAACGTTAACAGCTCCCGTCGGCGGCTCCTCTTGGTTGACTTTGTGGGGTTTAATGTCCCAAAGCGACTCAGTCTATGAGAGACGCCGTAGTGGAGGACTCCGGAAATTTCAACCACGTGGGGTTCTTTAATTTGCACTGACATCGCACAGCACACGGGCGCCTTGCTTTCCGCCTCCATCGAAAAGCTGCCGCCGAGACCGGGATTCAATCCCGCATCCTTGGGAACAGTTGTCGAGCGCCGTAACCACTGCGCCACCCCGGCGGGGTAGTGGCTCCTCTTGCAGGTCCACGTTCTCGTACGTGCACTTTGCTGGTCGTTAATAAGTAACCGTTAATTAGTGCCTCTGTTATCAAACACATACTTATTAGCCTACAGTCGGAAGCCATAAGGTTATGTGCAAAGCAACCCTACACGGACAGAAAATACCGCTTTAAACAAGCCGTTACTATGGCGTGCTTGCGGGTCTCACAGGGGCTACCCAAGTTGGCAGCTCCTGCTCACATGAAGATTTCTCGTGACGTCACTCAATCCACCCGCCAGTTTTAGTCGGCGGTCATGTCACCTGCAAACTAGCAACAGCCATGCCCGTGATTTTTCGCTCAGATCTCCACGCATGGGCCCGTTAGTCTGCAGAAAGGGGTGCTTAAGTAAGCAATCGCGTTAATGAAAGGTGCAATAAAAACAAGACGGTAAAGTCCGAAGAAATTTGCACAGCCCACAATGTAAACAAAAGCGAAATCTTGCACTATGTTTAGATGTGCCAGCAAAGTTCATCAGCTGATCTACGTCCGAATCGAGAATGTCAACCCCGAGTAAACAATCTTCCTTCTGCGGAATCAACCGCTAAGGCTGCCACGCAGCAACAGCGTTCAGTCTCACGATATCATTTAATTTTGTGCAACGAAGAGCTCATCCCGAACGCGATCGGAATCGCGACGGATGCCGGCCGACCTTCGCAGCGAGTTAGTGAGGGGACACACGGGAGGGAGGAATGAGAGGAAAATCACAAAGTAGCGCTCGATGATTAAACTCTATTCACTCAGTGAGTCATCCTTTCTACAAACAACGATTCTCTGAAATGAAGCTAGCTTTCCGAACGACGGCATAAATGGAACACTGTCGTCTCTGCAGTTCTTCCTCTTACCCCCTTTTCGTTTTCTCTTTCGAATCAGTATTCTATCGGGCTTTCGTGTTCAAACAGCCGTCAGCAGGGCTGACTGATATTTGAGGGCGAGGGACGTATATGTCGCTGTTTTTTTTTTTTTTTTCGGTTCCCTGTTTTCTTTTTTGAGCTAGCCATTTCTTTTCAAGAATGTCCCATCATGTCTTTCTTTCTTCATTCGCGTCTCGAACGCAGATATCCAGGAAAATAAACCGAGAGAGGGAAAATTAAAAGCGGACAAGAACGGACAATGATGCACGAGAAGAGAGAAGGGCAAATGCAGACGGGACGGAGGAAATTGGGCCACTGCGGCGAGGCGGACTTTGCGGCGAGGCGGCGAGGCTCCCCACTCGATACGGAACCGTGTGCGAAACGGGCCGGCAGGTAATTAAGTCGAGCACCCAATTAAGGACAGATGATGAAACGCCGGCCATCCCGAAGAAATGTCCAGCTATGCCTTCCTTGTTCTTATGTTCCTCTTGCGATGACGTGAAACACTGAACAGCGACACGTCCCTCCTGCACCGCATTATAGGTACTCACAAGAAGCGAGCTTGCATAAGCCGAAGCAGTGCCAGGCAAAGAGAACGTTCATTGCCAGACATTAAAGAGGACCGTCCGTAAAGAGGTTCGTACAGTCTGCGCGAGTCACACGAGCGAACAAATATCTTATATATATATATATATATATATATATATATATATATATATATATATATATATATATATATATATATATATATATATATATATATATATATATATATATATATATATATATATATATATATATATATATATATACGAACACTATTCATTCCTAACTGAGCCTTAGCTGGTACTCAGTGCGTTCAGAAATGTCCGGCTAACCAGACGGATTCATTGCTCGCAGTCTACTAAAATTACCATACTACGATGAAAGAAAGAGAGGTGATTCGACAACTCCGCGAGGCGAGGCCAGTGACTTTTAAGCACCGCGTGGCCGCAAGGGGCAGCACTATAGTTTTGAGGGCCTTGTTTTTCGCTCATTTTGATGCCTCTTTTATGCATGCATGGTACATGCATGGTATGCATGGGCGCGCATGGTACAGCCTTTTGATTTCGACGCAGATACGACGGTCGTTATAATTCGATTCGAGTGTGGCCGCATAGCGGATGGTGCTAGAAGTTCTCCTCTCAGCGCTTGCCTGCATTCGAATTAAAATTTTAGACTCAGGCTGCAGAAACGCGTTTTATACAACGATATGTATTAAAGTTACTAAGTTACTCAAAAGAGCGTCTTGTAACATATGCATTCTACCTGACATAAGTATTCGCAGCTGCGAATACTTATCTCAGGTAGAATGCATATGTTACAAGACGTGCGAAAATATGCGTCCTATGCTTTGCTCCAGCTTATATTTCTCGTATTACGGCACAACTTAAAGGGTATAAGTGATTTATTAATTTTATGTTCTATGCCGCGAAGCTCTGTAGAGACTATTTGCTATTGTCATGTAAGAAACATAATGTCCAGCGTTATAAACAGGTCGATGATCTCGTTCATGAAAACCGGCATCCGTTTATACTCGAATGCCTAAAACAAAAGTTATACAAGCAAAGCACAGAAGCACAACCAGGTCGCATGTGTCCGGTTTTCAAGCTTGGACAGCACCAACTTTCAGCGAGCACACGCCATAGGTAAGCTGGCCTGTAGCTGTGTGGTTTTGCGTCACAGCGCGCTTCTGGACATTTGAAGCCCCGAACAAACTGAGGGAAGATGACCCCTCTTTCGATCACTTGATGGTCGTCTGTCAGAACTAAGTTCGTCTTTCACATCCGACGCCTCATTTCGCTTTGCGGGCTTTCCCAAGTTGCTCGATTTGCTGCTGTCAGATAGATTTGTTTGTTGAATTATAGCATAGTGCATGCAAATGATAATTTATCAGAAGTGCTGCTAAATTTCCCTTGTGATTAGCGCACAAGAATGCAATGCCATGCTTGCAAGCATTCCGACAGTGGTGAGGTTTTACGCACCAGGCTATGCAGCATTTTTGCGTAGGTCTGCTACCGTTGACGCACCGCTGTCGGCATCCATGTGTCGATATCTATGTCGATATATATGGGCTATGTAGGAACACCACATAGCCCACAAAGAAACGAGCAAGAGAAAGGAAGAACCGCGAGCGGCCGCAGGAACTGTGCTGGAACGACTGAGACGCTGGAATATTTCCGCTTACTCGCGGCCACGTGGCTGGAACCTCGCAAAGAGCTGGCGCCACAGGGTACACGTAAAAACTTTACGCGTAAAGGGGTGAGCACTCGGACACAGAGGTGTCACCGAAATAGTGGCGCTGACGATGCTCCCAATCGCCTAACGAACGCCGATTCAATTTCAGTGCAAGCCAGGTCAGTCGGTTTCGTTGGACCGAGTCATCTATAGTGCTGCCCACGCCTTCCCTGTTTCTCATTCGCTCGTATTCGCGCATTGAGAGGTAGAGATTAGCCACACGGCCGCTAAAGAAGTCTGTTCTTTTTCCATACGCGAGGCTTCATATATAGTGGGGTATTCGAAAGCTGTGGCGTATCCCGCCGAGTAGCACCACATTGTCAGTCCCCTAGGCGGCGTTTTGCATATGAAAGGGCATTGGAAATCTGTGATGAATCCCGCTAATACCCCATAAGCAGCGCCACAATCGCGAAGAGTGAACCAACAGCGCAGGTTGTGCTGATACATACACCGAGAGAATACAGTCTTAGAATCCTCGTACGTTTCGAAGTATGCGAGCTCATCCGAGTTGATTACTGAACTTGGCTGCAACACGTCAGTGCGCGGTATATCTCGTTTCTGCAGCTCCGGCGATTACTCGTTCTTTCGAAGCTAAGCAACCCCTTCCGTCCCCCGTTACTCGGAATACCCTTCGCGAAATCCGCCCTCGCATTAATATAATCGGCCGACAATTGCCTGCGACGCTTTCGAATGCATTTCTGGGCCGCAGAGAGGACAGCTCATCAGCGCGCAAAGCAGAAGGGACCGCTGCGATGAAGAATGTGAGATTAGGGGACAATTCCAGCCCCCTAGTAATCCTATGTAGGAGAGGCAGTAAATTAGCGGCCTCAATCGTCCGTGAGAACGGCGCGGACACCGCGGTGCGCTCACCTTTTATTAGGGCAGAAATGTGTTCTAGGCCTACACCTTGCATATCACTCATGTTTGCTCACAGGATCTGAAATGCGTCAAAAATGACAAAGAGCAATACTGAACGCTTTCCTGCCCCAAATATGCACAAATTCTGCTTTCCACACATTACACGAACACAGATTAGAGCTGCATAATTGAGGCAGGTCTCAGAATGATCGTTTAGTCACAGCTCTATTTTCCTTCGACTTTTCCTGGCTCTGGTTGGTAGCACAACTGCATGACAATCGGCGATCTTGACAGCTAGATGTCGAATAAGTTTCAAAAAGCAAGTTACGTCAATTACTTACGAATGTATGACATGACGTCGGGACAAAGCCTGCCAATGGATCAGCGGAAATTCAGTAATGAGTTGTCAACAAATGAGAACTTGCCAGGGCGTGTATTAAGACACCGTATATAAACATGCACGCCTACTTTGCATTTAACCCTTAATAGATCGCAAACTATTGTACTGTTTTACAAGCGAAAGGTACCTCTGAGCAACGAGGGAATGCGTAGTGGCGGGCACAAGAGGAGCTCCAACCGGAGCACTGCGTGGGCCTTATTCAGAGGTCCGAGCCCGATGATCAAGTGCGAGCCCAACCCGGGTCTGCGTCTTTAAGCTCACGCCCGGCCCTGACCCGCTAAGTTAACGCTGTACTGAACCCGGGCCAGGTTCACCATGCTTTGCGCGAGGCCCGGCTTATAGGTCATGTTCAGGCTCGCTCCCGAAGTTGCTCAAGAGGTCAAACTGATTACTCTGGGCAAGTAGACGCGTAATGCATAAGAAACGGCCACCAAATACACTCAGATAGCAATAACAAGTAGAGGAGAGGCCTCCAGAATGATATCATGACCAAAGTGAAGCCAGCGTATGGTAACCACTGTTCAGACTAACTTTTAACCAAGTGCCTGCGTGGGAAGAACCGAATGCCCACAAGTGTTTCAGTGAGGTGGATCGTCAACTAAAGGTGTGCACGTGAGCTTGCCCATCCTCTTGTTCGAACAGTGGGATACTGCATGTTCCTTTAACAATGAAACCAGGGGTACAGCAGCTATATGGAGGCTCGTGGAAGCTGAGCCTGCCCATAACACCAACATGGACCGTTAACAGGGCAAATCATATTAGGCGACTGACAAAGAGAAACAAGTTCGAAAAAAGAGACGAGTGAAAACAAAAAACAAAAAAATACGAACTATTGAAAGGTAAGAAACAACCCAGATATGAGCCCTGTGGGTTTCAGTCTCACACGACTTTACATACAGGCCTGTAGAATGATGAAAAACATTATTGCGTTTTTCTCAGAACTTTTTTTTTTTCATGTTACTCGTCGCGGGAACACTCGTAACTTTCCTATATACGAAAATCATCATCATCATCATCATCAGCCTGATTATACCCACTGCAGGGTGAATGCCTCTCCCATATTTCTCCACTTAACCCGGTTCTGTGCTAGCTGCATCCACTTGACCCCTGCGAACTTCTTAATCTCATCCGCCTACCTAACTTTCTGCCGCCCCCTGCTACGCTTTCCTTCCCTCGGAATCCAGTTTGTTACCCTCAGCGACCATCGGTTATCCTCTCTTCGCACTACATGCCCTGACCATGCCCATTTCTTCTTCTTAATTTCCACTAGAATGTCGGTAACTTGAGTTATTTCTCTGACCCACTCTGCGCGCTTTCTATCTCTTAATGTTACCCCTACCATTTTTCGTTCCATAGCCATCTGGGTGGTCCTCAACTTAAGTAGAACTCCCTTGGTTAGCCTCCAAGTTTCAGCCCCATAGGTGAGTACAGGCAAGATGCAACTGTTGTATACTTTCCTCTTGAGCGATACCGGTAAGCTGCTAGTCATAATCTGCGAGTGCTTGCCACGAAAATACATGGATAAAACTTCATACGTTTTTTTCCTTGAATATAAAGGTGAGCAATGAACTAGGACATTTCAAAATCGTGGCTAAGTTTTGCTACCGTATTCTCGCGAATTTAGAAGACCCCCCCCCCCCCCCCCCCCTTCCACCCCTCCCCTCACCCTATTTTAAGCATCGCCTTATTTTATTGCAAACAAAAAATTAAAAAAAAAAGTTTGAACGCGAACCTAAGCACCCCCCTAGAGCGCGCTAAATGGGCTTCACCGTGCAATGACGAATCATAAGCACCGACACAGGTTCTCTCTGTACTGACCCGATCCCGGTTAGCCCTCGAAACTTCAAGCCCGGGCCCGTCCAAAGCCCGCCGCAACAGCTTATTTCTGTCCTTGTCCTACCCGCGGGCTGTCTCGAGCACATGCAGTGATCCATAGTTCCAACTCCCTGTGGTTCTTTGAAATGCACTGTAATTTCAGGGCAAGACGTTTTTTTACATTTCGCCCCCTTCAAAACTCAGCTGCCGCTCCCCAGAGCGTAACAGTGGAGCCGATAGGTCGTTCAATACATTCAACAGACGTCTTGAACTTCTCCGACTCATCACCAGAAAAAAAAGAAGAAAAACTCGGAGCTGCGAAAGATCGTGTTGCGTTAGAGCCGCTCGCTAAAGACGTGAGAGGCGCTCGCGCTTGAGGCCGAGACGCCGGCACATTGCGCAATCAGTCGATGCAAGAGGGCGCACGCGCGCCCACCGCTGGTGGCGAGTGGGTCGCTGGCGAGGCTGTCTCGATTACCCCCGTTGCATCACAGCGACAGCGGTGCGTATGACAATCGCGCAATGCAGACCAATCCGCTCCCCTCCATTGGCTCCACACACCCCTTCCCGCATTAATCCAAGTCTGCGCCTTGATAAAGGCTTGATCTTTTCGCTAGTTTGTCCGTGAGGCCATTTATAAAATGTTCATTTTGCATCGCGCATTTCTTGTTTGTTTCAGCGCGGCCATTGAAATACTTTCGATTACGTGCTCAATCCTTTTTGGCACTAAGACAGCCCCATGGGCATGGCTGTAGGTAGCATAAATTGCTACAGAAGGTTGTACGCGTTTCACTCCGTTTTTCTGAATTTTCATGGTGATCATAGTGATGAAAGTCATTATTGAGAATCCAATGTACTGTTATTTTGTTATAGTTCCGCCGAAGCCATTCGAAAGTGTGTATGTTAGTATCCAGGCAGTCGTGATGAAATCTCTTCGGAAAATAAGCATAAAATTGATATAATTAGTAATAATAAGAATGCCGACGAGAACGCTTTCGAGTGCACCCTCCAGAATGACGTTGCACGCATCAAAATGCTGTCCTCGGCAGTTTTCGTTGTAAATGGAAGTGGAGAAAAAATGAATGTTCAATTTGGCGATACCGGCTTCAGGCAGCATCGGTGCAACAGATAAATCGAAAAAAAAAAAAAGAATCACGAAGCAAATTCAACCACACTAAAATCATAATCGCAACTCTTCGACAAAATTAATAACGTTAATAAGAAATATAGGAAATTGAACATGGCGGCAACAAGTGCAGACGAAGACGACACCGTCAATAAACGGAATTACAGTCAGAGTGTCCCCTACCCGTCGACATCTGGCCTATTTGTGTACATTAAAAGAAGAAAAAGCGGAAGGAACAGCCGTCTTAGATTATAAAGGTACACGAGTTTAAAGCAGACTGAAGTCACTATGGCATAGAGAGCAATTCTAGACTACAGAACTATGGCCAGAGCTTGTATCACGCACATTGGAGCAATACAAAGGATGCTGAACTTTCACAAACGCCACGCTTGGGAAACCGACGTTTACAACTATGCATATTGTCACCTGGTTGGTGCCTTCCCTGGGAGATAGATAACGGCAAGCGTCTGTGATGCCTTGGAGTTTTTTTTTTTTTTTTTGAAAGTTGTAAGCTCATCTGTGAAGAGCTTGTGCTCAACAAAATTGGCGCAAGAATGCTGCTTGCAGACTGACACAGGGAAACAATTTTGATCCTGAAATGAATTGTGCCCATTTATCGGATGATTAGGACGACACTGATATAAGCTGTTACGTGGCAAACCAGCTCATAAGAAAAGGCAGCAGGAAATGGAGCACAACGTATTTGCAATGTATGTATATCATTATCACGGAATGCATGAAATACCTTTATGTTCGCCCCTTTCCGTACATTTCCTCAGTGAAAAAGGACCTTCGGAGTGGGCCATCAAAATGGCTGTAAAGGCCGGGATACATGGAGCGTTTTTTCCGCGTCACTCGACGCCCGGCGTCGGAAAAAACGCGCGCCGCCGCAGATCTGGCCCTGCCAGATATTTGACGCGTGTGCGGCGCGGCGTCCGGTCGAACCGGAAGCTACTGCGGGCGCGAGCCAATAGCAGCGCGGAAAGCTGGCGTTTCCGGTTTGAGCGGCCGCTGTCAACATGGCCGCCAAGGCCGACGAGGTATGCGGAAGTTTGGCCGCAGAAATGTGATTATCGTAAAAATAAACGCCTAATCAAGCACGGAATGTCGTTTTTTTTTTTTTTTTGTGAGTATACGACCTACTCTCAGATCGTAATATATTTGTTTTCTCCCTGAAGCGAAATTTCTTTTAAAGAAAAGAAAAAAAAAAAGAACCGTGCCTCTGGTATCCGAGTGGGCATTCCAAGGTATCTTCGTTCAATCGATCGCGGCAAATCCTTGTGCAACCTATGTACGCTTTCTACATTTAGCACATTAACATTGAATTGAGCCCTTTCGCGATTTTAACACAAGGAACAACGTCGCTTCTCTCACGTACCTCGCTCTGCTGTTACTGCCGCTCGCTGATGCATTTTTTCCCCCTTTATTTGTTCCTCAGACGATGCTTTAATTCGCATCGAGGGGTCAGCGGCGGCGTCGTTCCATGTATCTCGAGCTGGGCGTCACGTCGGCGCGGCAGTTTTCGACGCGCGAAAATCGTGAGAAAAAAAACGCCGCATGTATTCCGGCCTTAACGCGTCCATAGCAGACAGAGCAATCGCGCGTGCCGCGCGAGTGCTCGCACAAAACCGAGTAATGCTTCTGCTAACGAAAACAGGAAACGGCAATAATAAGGTTATTTTAGTCCTGACCAGTTTCAGAGATTCACCGCAGTTATTGCTGAGCAGCTAGAAGACTGAAGATACATGGCTCATGCTTCACTTCTTATAGCATTGGCAATTGAACATGGCTGGAATACGTATGAAGCATTGTTTGTTGTATATAAGACAAGAAATGATTCATACTGATTCCAGTTCGATGTTTGAGTCCTTTGGCGTTGAATTGCGGCAGGAGCCCTGCCATTTTCAACACCCTTGAGAAAGGCAGCGTTCCTGCCGAAGCATCCAAGGCCTCAAAAATAAAACTGGAGTAAGTATATCAAGTATTCCTTGACTTGCGCATATACCTAGCAACCAATCTATATATATATATATATATATATATATATATACTTGTACTTTTTTTGCTCCTGTAGCCGCTACCTCCTTTCCCCCGGTCTGAATAAGGCCTTCAGATGCAGACGATACGGCACGTTTATTTATTCTGACAAGTTTCAAAGTAGCCGAATGAGAGACAGAGAATCTTCAAGCATACTCTGCTCGTCTATACGGCGCTCTAGGCGAGACAAATATCTCCGATTGCTTAAATCCGAGTCCTTCTTAAGTTCTCGTAATTTGCAGCTAGGTAAAAAGAGGGGAAAAAAGAAAAGAAGGCACTGAGTGACAGTGCAAGCAGCAGTCCGAAAGGAATGAAAATGGCGCGTCACAACCCAAAGACCGATTAATCTCCATTTTCGCCGCAAACATCCTCTCGCTCGCCGACAATTTACGGCATGCCACGGCGCAACACCGTTTCTTTTTGTTTGCTCCCTATTTCTTTCTGCCGTTGCACTCTCCAGTCCTCCCGAACGCACGAGGGAATAAAAACGAATTTGAAGACGCATGATTTCACCGCAGAAATAAAGTAGCTGCGCTTTGGTTTCTTCTTAGGCCGCCGAACTAGGGGAGTACGTGCAAGAAAAATACCCGCACATTTCTCTTTACGCTTTCGGTCGCAGACTCCGCCCGTGGGAAGGGAGAGAAAATATGCCGTCCAAAGGTCCGGTCTTCGCACGTAAAGGTAAACAAACTGTGCGCAGCGCCATCTCTTCCTCCTCTCCGCACTTGCGCCCAGCCTTATCTCATTAAGGCAAGGCAGGGCGAAAAGTGCGTACCCCAACAGACCAAGCTCAAAATCACGAAATGCGTTTGCGGCTGAGTTTCCATTTTTTTTCGACTCACTCATTTCCCCGTTTCCTCTCCAACTGACGCTGCCTTTCTAGTTTTTTAAGTCTCTCCTCGTTTATACTTAGGGAAATATTTGTTTTAGTGTTCCGGAGCCGCGGAATCCGTCGCGCTGTCAGACGCTTTGTGGGAAGAGCGGAACGTCGCGAATACACTTACTGCGCGCGCGGAATGTTTCTCCCAAATGCAGTATATTTCGGCGCAAACAAACGCGCTGAAAAATCGCCGCTGAGGTCATCCGTTGAGTTTCTTCAAGATGTGCACATTGCGGCTTCTTTGTATCTGTATAGGCCCCAAGCATTGCACATCCTCAAGCGTGCAGGGGAGCCTGTTTCCGTGGCGCCTCTGATGCATACTTCTCTTCAAACTACAGCGGTCAGAATGCGCGCGCACTTTGAAGCACTCCTCATACGACTCACTAAGCACTTGCCGTTACGCAAAGTCTGTTCCCATCCGTCCTAACGAGCGACCGGATAATAACGTGAACGTTTTCGCGCGTTTAACTGCCGCTGACAAGCGTCTGCGCTGGGTCCGAGGTTTAAATGGTAGCCCCTCAAACAGCGACTTGGTTGTAACGCTAATCAAGAGGCAATGCCGGAGTATGCGGGCAGTCACAAGCTACAATTGTCTCGAGATAAGAATTCCTTCGGGGAGTCGCCGCAAGCACCGCACTACGGGAATACAAGGACACCTACTGTAGGGGCTTCTTGACCAGGGGCCCCGACAGATTACCTTAATCCCTTGGCTAAGTATGCGCCTCGAAGCGTATAAGTCTTCTACGATGGACAAAATTGGGGATAAAGACGCATGGAAGAGATAAGAGAAATGTATCGAGAGCGCAACTGTTGTGTTGTTTTTTGGATATAGACTTCGATGTATTGTATGAGCAGCGCGCAGTGCGTTTAAGGGCGCCTCTATACTGCTCATCTAACCCATGCAACCGGATATAACTCTTGGTTTGTGTTTAAGCAATTGATCAATCTGTTGATTCGATAATTTGTTGCATGACAGCAAGAACTAACATTTCGTGATCGCGAAACAAGCCATTAACCAGTTAAGGGATAAAGTCTGTTGGCTGGCATCCTGTCTAACGTAGCGATTAAATGTCGATCAAGTTGCAGCTCCAAGATGAAAAAGCACGAAAGAAATATTTTCGAGGCACAAATTTACAACACAATTATATACAATATAATTCTGCTTTCATCGCTCTCCTCATACGTACTAAACCAAGCCTGACGTACTGAGCCACGCGTGACAATATAGGGACATGTAAATTGAGGCAGCGCAAAATGCAAGTGCCATTTTAGCACAAAATGTTTGCGAGTTAGCGAAAGTGAACCAGAATATTTTAAAAATTTGGCCTTTGAGATATTAGGCGGCTGCTATGACTCTGTAATAAAGTGTTCACGGACATCAGAAAACAGCCCAATTATGCCAACTAGTAAGCTGGTTGACTATTTCCGAATAGTTCACATTTTACCTCTTGCAATTAGGCTTCAAACTGTAATGAAAAAAACTGTAGGCAGCCGTTAATAAGAATCGCATCCGTCGTGCGCGTGCATGTGTGTGTGTGTGTGTGTGTGTGTGTGTGTGTGTGTGTGTGTGTGTGTGTGTGTGTGCATGTGTGCATGTGTGCATGTGTGTGTGTGTGTGTGTGTGTGTGTGTGTGTGTGTGTGTGTGTGTGTGTGTGTGTGTGTGTGTGTGTGTGTGTGTGTGTGTGTGTGTGTGTGTGTGTGTGTGTGTGTGTGTGTGTGTGTGTGTGTGTGTGTGTGTGTGTGTGTGTGTGTGTGTGTGTGTGTGTGTGTGTGTGTGTGTGTGTGTGTGTGTGTGTGTGTGTGCTCGTGCGTGCGTGTGTGTGTGGGGGGGGGGGATCACGCAAGTTGTGTGAAGTCACATAAGCGGTATTGATTATTGTCATTCACCGAGAGCATGCGTCTATTTCTTAGAACTGCGCAGCTATGTCAACACTGCTTATTAATTAATTTGAGACATTGAATGCAGTATCGCACTATTCACGGCAAAAATGCACGGAACGCGTGTTTCCAGAAAAAAAAAAAACATTGCATAACCGCGCCGTGACTGCGCAAAATGGCGAAATACGTTTTTTTTTTTTTTTTTCTACTATATTCCCGGATCCTTCAAGGTTTCTACTGTCCATGGTTCACCACCAGTTAGAGCAACTAGAAAGTTGTATGGGCATGGCAAAGGTCTCTTACGACATCATTTATAGAACAGCACCTTTATTCTTGTGGCAAAAACTCTCAGATATGCGCGCCAGAAAATCAATACTTATGTGCCATGTTCGCCGGTTAACAACACCGGGCAACTCGGTGGTTTAGCTCGCTTAGAGCAAGAAATACGCCTAATATACTTAAGGAGTTGACGCATTTCAGTTTTATCTTGTTATGTTGTTGCTGCTGACAGCGCTCTGCGACTTTGTAATTTACAGTTTTCGCGTATGTCCAGCGCACGAGAAAAGCAGTTATTCAATCTTGAATAATTATGTAGCTATTGATTAAGAACACTCTTGGATAAATAAATCACCCTCATGAACGCTACATGGGTTTTATTGCCGCAAAATGAGGTAGTATGTTCTGAAGAACTTTTTTAAACTTTAAACAGCCTGTGTATGAATCGCTGTTCCTTCTCTGAACTCAAGCAAGCAAAAAGAAAGCATGTGGAGAGGAAAAAAAGAATAGTCTAACGAACGTAGAAACACTGTTCGAGACTTGCGCGTTAGGAATTAACTGCTTTCGTATTTCATACCAAAAAACAGAACTAGGTTAAGAACAAGCAGCGACTTCGCTCGGCAGAAATTACATATTTTTTGTTCTTCAACTAGCGTATGTTCAGCATATTCGTACATTTCTCCGAAACCAAAACTCGCCTCTAAAATAAGCATTTTTCGGTCACTCCTAATTGAAAGGGCGCTGAAAAAACTGGGTCTATTATGCGTCAGTGGCCCGGGGTAGGCGGAATCGCGAGTTGCACCCTCTTTCCTCCAGCCGGAGTCGCTTTCAATAAGGCGAGAGCCCGTGGGCCGTTCCGGGTGACCGATTCTTAATTAAGCCCGAGCGACACGCCCCTCCACTTAAACTAGTACCGTTTTTCTTTCCCAATTTTTGTTCCCCTTCTATTATCTTCCCCTTTTCGCCGCTCAGCGTCTTCAATTGGCACAGACGATTCTCAGAGAAATGTGCGACGCCAACTGGCCAGCGACACTCGCCCTCCCCCTCATCTATCGACTCCAGTGTGGAACGCGCATACGTAGGGCCAGACGATAATCGGACCGAGCATATGTTTCCGTCAGCGCGAAAAAAAAAATAATAACAATGAAAAGAAAGAAAGGAAAAGGAGGGAAGGGGGTGCGTAGGGGAAGCATGACCGGATAGCCGTTTTCCTTACTCATGTCGTTATAGCGGACACTTTCGCGGCATCTCGCGTTGGGTTTTGCTCAATTTCATTCAGTCTGGTGCTGCATATTCCATTATCCTATTTCAGTTCACCCCTTTTATTTTTCCTGATATTTTTTATTTCCACGCTAGTGACACTAGTGACACAAAGTATATTTCGACAGTTTTAACTTTGCCATTCCCTCTAGGAGGTCGGAGATGAGAAGCACCGATTTGGTAGGGCAACAAGCCCGACCGACATTTGGGGCAAAAGATACTACAATGTCTGCTCCGGCCTGTAATGTATCTTCTATGGCGCCAAATATTACCTGTGGTGGTCCACACTGTAGTCTAACTGCGTCATGGAACACCGCAAAAACTGTGCAACATTACTGCTGGTAGCAAGATCATCTACGAAAATGGCCCGAGTATTCTGTCGACGTAGCGTTCGAATAAATTTATCCTTATTTGACTCCTCCGGCTGCGACAATGAAAATTTGTGTCATGTACTTATTAATGTCTGAACCTGTGGCGACCGCGTGGTCTCATAAAGTAAAGCTTGCTTCTTCCGAATGCAACGATTTCATGAGCCTGAGTTCTCCCCAGCTATTTCGTTACGTTTAGCTACTTCAAACCAACTTCCCATTATCTTCACTAACACACACTTGGTCCCATCATCTCTGTATAAAACCTTTAGCTAATTTGACCGAAGAAAAAAAAGAAAGAAAAGAAACCAGCGCATTCATTGAATGCCGCTGAGCAAATAACCCAAGCAGGTGGCAAGATGAAGCGTTGTTGGCTATTGTCAGCATAGGCAGTACGGTTTCAATCAACATAGGTACGTACGTCTGGATGCTCCTCGCGAGCGAACAACCGTAAGATAAAGCTGATGACCCTATAAAAAAAAGATCGCTAGAGCAGAAGCACGTCATATGATGCTTGCTCACTTACACGAATACCTTTCAGCTCTCACGACTGCATGCCTGTCTACTGGGTTAATCCCAGCCTACTTTCTGGTCTTTTTCTTCCCAGGATGCCTTGCACGCCGCATTTGAGAACTCTTCTGTGCTTGTTGACAATTTGTATGTGTCCCAAAGTTAAGGAGCTTTTCGGGAGCCATAGGTCAGTGAAATCTTTTTTTTTTTGTCGCCGAAAACATTGCTTACGTACAGCTAATTTTATTCGTAACCCTTAGTTACTTCAATTAGAAACAGTTTTGTAACTGATACATATTACTGCAGTAGGATGCTTAGTTGGGAGAGTTGGTTGTAGTTCATTTTCATTCATTCATTTATTGTACTCTTAAAGGCCCTTTTGGGGCATTACATAAGTAGGGGGGGGGGGGGGGAAGAACAGTTGAAATACAATGTGAAGAGAATGACGCAATGTTACCACAATTCAATACATCACAATACAATAAAAAACGAAGAAATACAGTGTGAAATGATTACGATGCAGTTCTAATCAATACATAGTAATATCATAATAATATCATAGTAATACATACTTCTAATTAATACATAGGCTAAAGGAGTAACAAGAAAAATAAAATGGCACAAGTCAAAGCACTGGGTTGATCTTTCATTTTCTGTAATGTTCGATTAGTGCGTCTCTAAATTTAGTAGCGTCACGCTTGTTTACAATGTAGTCTGGTAGCTGGTTCCAATATTTTATTGCTGTAGGTAGAAACGATTTATTGAAGGCTGTTGTAGAACCATGTAAACGCTGAACACTTAAGAAATTGAAGAGGCGACGCGATGTTCTGATGGGAGGCTGATACTGTAGTTTATATTATAATTGAGGTGATATAACCTGCGGCGCGGTTCTCAATAGCTTCCAGGGTGTTAATTAAGTACGCTTGATGAGGGTTCCATATAGAAGATGCATATTCAAGTTTGATACGGATGAAAGTTTCATATGCTCATTGCGATGGAAAAACAGCACTAAAGGACGAAGTACAAAGGAACACGAAGCACACAGACGAGCGCTGACTCGCAACTACATTTTTATTCAGAAAACACACACACACACACACACACACACACACACACACACACACACACACACACACACACACACACACACACACACACACACACACACACACACACACACACACACACACACACACACACACACACACACACACACACACACACACACACACACACACACACACAACCGAAAAACGTTAAAAGAACATCTTTAACATCTTTAAGAACACACAGTCACTTGAAGTGTTGTCAAGAAAGGCGATTTCTTCAGGAACTTTTCTTTTTGAGCTGTTTTTCCATCCAAAATAATACATATTATCCGATTTGTACATATCAGTCAATTTCTCTTGAGAAACTCGCACAAATTAAGGATTTCACGTCAATTTCATCCAGCTTTGTATTCTCACTATATTTGTGAATCACAATCCTTCGTTTATTAAATGTCGATCATTCGCAAGAAAATTCATATTAATTAATGAGCCTGCAGCTTTTTAGCATTTTAAACAAATATATTGAAAAAGAAATATCTTTCGTAATAACCCTGAAAGATGGATCTCTCTGTGTGGCAGCAAGCATTTTTTCGTCGCTTCATGCATTTTTTATTCAGAGCGTCTTTCAGCTGTCTTCTTTTTCTTTTTTTTTTTAAATAAACTAAGCAAAGTTTTGTATATTTCTACATTTCTGTCGTTAATTTCGTGCCATAATCCTAAAGTTATAAATATTTGCCGCAATTTTAATTCAAGTTTGTCTAGTAGAAAAATTTTTTATAATAATCCCAATTTCTCCTTTTGAAATACGCTCTATTGAAGAGTACACTTGGTTGAGCTCATTTTTGTAAACTGCGAATCAAATTAATTAACCTGTATTTTTTTTGTCAAAACTAATAACGTGAACCAAAAAAAAAAATGTCTATTTTCTCGTGGCAAGGAAAGGAGAGTTACATGGAACTGCTTCTTAATGAAATTCTTGCCAGCCTATTGTTAACGAACAAACTATGAAAACTTGATTGTTTGCAACAAAGATTGTTATCTATTTGGTCAATACGTACCACAAAATACGGTGCATATTAGCCATGGTTTTATTAAACGTTATGTCACCATCATAACTGTCATAAGCATTGGCACCAAGAACCAAATTGAGTCCACTGCAAGACAAAGCCCCTCCTAATGTCCTCCAAATATTTCTAATTTGCATCTGTTGTGGCTGTTATTCCAGTAAATTTTTTGAGCTCGTCACACCATCAAACTCTCGACTACGAGTCCCCGACAACCATTCCTCTTGGAATACGCAAAATTATGCCATGTAAAAAAAAAAAAAAAAAAAAAAAAAAAAGGAAGAACTGCATTTTTCGTTCATTGAAAAACTTGACCGTAGTTCAATTTATGAAATGCTCGAACTCCGTGTATAGGAAATGATTTGTCAAAACGAAGGACATGTTTTTCGATTATTTTTTTTTCTTTTCTGTCATTCAAAAAGATTCTTCCTATTTCACTGCCAATGTATTTAATACTACATGTGTTTCGAGAGACAACGTTGGTAAATAGTAATATGCTGAGTCGGGGTTAATAGAACAATTTCAAATGTCTTTTTATATGTGGGTTCAGACAACATTAAAGCAACAGTACTGAAGCCTGGCTAACTGTGTTAATCTGCAATATTTCATAAGCTTTTCAGAAATTTTTAAAGTGTTCTATCACTCTCACCTCGCAATAGAAAGAAAGGCAAAGTGGTTACCGTTCCCAACTCTGTTCAGAACATGCTATGCATTCGCACAAACCTTTTATGAATTAGTTTTTAAATCACTGATAGAACAATTTTCAGGGAATGTTGGCATACAAAGTTCAACTTCGCCATAATAACACCAGACTTCAACACTCATGCATCATTTGGGATTCTTCATTTCGGAACCTTCATATTCGTGCAACCCGTTTCACCTTATTGAAATAATCCTGTCATTTCAACGTTCTATAAATGAAAAAAAAAAAAAGAGAAGCTCTACTCTCATGCAAGATACTTCAATGCCGCGCAAATGTTATCGTAATACTTATTTTCGCGTTATTTTCCCGCGAAAAACGCGTTTTAAAAGAATAGACTCATTCGTTTCGTCTATCTTCTATTTCTTCTTACCATAATTGCATTTGGCCTTGCAGCATCCAATGTAGTAGAAGTAATCAGCATCATGACTGCTTTTCTTCTATTAACTAGCAGTAACTGGAAATACCCTCCAGAAACGTCGCAGTTTCTATTTCATGACAACCATACAGTCTGACTGGTTTTAAGCTTCTTTTGCACGTTTGTAGCCCAACTGCTTTCTCTATTTTGGGAAGGGGGGGGGGGGGGGGGGGGCCTGGAAAGTAATCACAGCAGGCTCAAACCACACAATTCATCTAACCACTCAAATACAAGAAATGCTTGCTGGTGATTGAAAAGGCTAGGGGCGAAACAAGAACTTTCTGTCTAAATCAAAATCATATTGAGTAGATTTAATTTAAAAAAATGCCAGACCCCATTTGTAGATAGGTTAGCAACAGCTGGGCCTGTGCTGTCCTCGTAGATCCTTTCCATCATTTTTTTTTTTATCCCTGTTGTGCGCCGTCATCATTCGGCTTGCAAAATATGTCCCTCAATATCCAAGGAGCTCAGTGGGACTTTGTCATTTCAAAGCGAGGCATTTCTCCTTCTGCACCTGTAGATCACGGATATATACGAAATCGTGCTACCGAAACAGCAGTTTAGAGCCAATGGAGAAAAAGTTTTTTCTACTTTATTTGGCTCCTCGTTCCGTGCCGTTTCCTATATGTCACAAGCCCAACGGCAGCGCCGAAATTTGTCGAATGTACGATTTTTTTCATTGCATTACACTTAGATCTCATCCGGCTGTGAAAACCTGCGGACACGTAAATGCCAGGCCTGCTCTGATTCGTAGACGGCACTTCTGTACACAACGAGTGCAAGAGCATTTATAAGGAAGCCGACAAAATGTTCACACAAGCAAAAACACAATACACACGCGCGCATACACACACACACACACACACCTAAACGCATCACCGATAAGGCGATGTTTGCTTTTCGGTTTCATCTCGACAGCGTCAGTTTGATTTCCTCCAAGAATTTCTTTCGTGGCCCGAAACTTAGTGTGAGGAATTAATCTGAATTTCATTTTTAAATGGTACGCAGAATTTTCAACGTCGCCAAGGTGACAATTGTTGCGGCGGTTATATTGTTTTCATTGCCTTGATTTCTTTTAGAGGTCTCTGAAACATGTCTGAGCGCGCTAAACAAATATACGCAGCGTATACAGCACGTGATTAGGTTCATTTCAGGCGAATATTTCTTCTCTGTGTTTTGCGGCCAGCCCTTGCGTCTTAACGAGAGACCGCGTGCACGCTCCGGTAAGAGGCCTGTAGCTTTTCCAGTGCGCTTCATTACTTCCGGTTCCAGGTTTTGTACGGTTCGCGAACGCACACCATTGCAAGCAAGCAATTTAAGAACAGCTGACAACGACCCTGAGTGCGTAGCGCATAGAAAAGTGAGGGTCATTTACTTAAATACCTGAATGGCAAGAAGGTTTAATGACAATGGTCTGTTATTTTTTTTATTAGATCACAAATGGGGTGCCTTGTAAACTGTCCATCTTTTCTTCGTCGTCCTCTTCGTTTACTTCGGCCACTGCGGTGTAAAAGCGGTGACTGCACTGAGACCCGCGAGGCGTACGCGCGCGCAACCTAAACACGCACATGAGCGGCGATATAGGCCACCTATCGCCAGGTGTCGAAAAGGGGAGCGCAACTTGATGGGCCGCTACCGGCGCGTTGCGTGGGTCCCTCAAACTCGTGCAAAGATTGCGTACGCCCCTGTACGCGTAGCTAATAACGGGAGCTTCATGGGGCTCATTCGGCTCCCTTCACACGGCATATATCCACTCTGACACTGTCGCAGACCACTGGTGGCCAGTAACAAGCATTGCTCGTCCTGCCCATGTCCGTTTTGTAAGTTCAATCTCCCCTAAAATATCTTCCAAACGGGATTCCCGGTGTGCGTCTTGTTTTCAAAGCTACCATTTTCTTTTCTCCTGCACGTTGTGACATACTCAGCCTCTTTTCAGGCCTCTTTGTTAGCTCCGCAGCCTCACAGGTGAGTGCAGGTGAGTGCAGGTGAGTGCAGAGAAAGTACGTGAGTTAAATAATCTTCTCTTCCTGGAACCGAATGGGTACGTTGCTAGTGATGATTATAAAAACTGGCGCCTCGACAATTTTCCAATAGTACGAAAGAAACAGGAAGAATAAGACTGTGTACCGCACTGAAGTTCGGAAAAATGGGCAACGGACTTGAGGTGAACGAAAGGATCTTTATTGCATCCCGCCTTCAATGAGCTCATTACTTCATTTTTTTCCTTACGAAGTGGTCTTGCCGGTTCAGGTCAGTAAATTGTCTGATACCTTTCTCACTCGTTCTTATTCTCATGTTCATACCACATAGCAGTTGTACTTCGTTTGTTGATATTGGTTAAAAATGCGTGCAAGATAAAAAAAAAATAATGTGATGACCCAGACATAACCTGGTCAAGCCGTCATGTCTTCCAAATGTGTGAAACAAAAAGGCGGGACGGAGAGGTCAGGAGAAATATTGTAACGCTCGTAATGATATAGAAATTTGCTGTTGACTCGAGGAAAAAAATGTCTTGGAACGCACTCTTTAAATTTGACTTCCACGCTCATCTCACGATCCAACGGCTCGAAGTCGCGAAAACCCCTTGCGGTTTTACTCGATTCAAACAGCAGCCCTCGATCCTCGTATATCGATGTTTCTCCTCCTAAACTCTATAGATATATTCTCGATTATTAAATTTTAGCAGACGTACTATGCAAACATGCTGCCAATCACTTGTTCCGAACTTCCGACCGGCATGTGAGATGGTCATCTACCACATCTCAGCCTCCCGCTCCGCTCCGTCTCGCCAACGGTGAGGTACACCATATCGCCTGGGCTTACCCTCTGTCCTCAAGATGGGGTGGCATAGCGAAACATACACGTTATGGGTCGGTACATGTTTGCGCGCACCCCCGCGCGCTCACATGGCATTCGGCAACCGAAAAGAGTGAGTGTTGCCACCAGCAGCTCTTTGGAGGCATGCGGATGCCACGCAGGAGATAAACCGCTCTTATCGCTTACGCTAATAGCGGACAAAGGCTTTCCGCAAAATGCTCCCAGCGATGAGGAACTTTGTAAAAAAAAAAAAAAAAAAAAAAAAACTCTCTTAGCAAGGTCCCGATGTCCCTCCATCCTTTCCTCTTTCTACTCTTTTTGTTATTATCGCTTGACTTGGCTTCTTTTTTTTTCGCTTCCTCTTCTCTTGGCCTGAAACTCTGCTTGTTTGAATTGCATTGCGCCGCGTATTTCCGCAACAACCACAACTGCTGCAACGGGATTCAGTTACTCGATTGCTCGAGTTCAGGTCCGGCTCTCGCTGTAAGAATCGGGATGGGGGATGCGTTGACAGCCGCGAATGGGGCGTTGACGAGACCTGCTGGTCAGTATTTTTTTATCCCTCAATTGTGAAGCTCCATAAAGCGCCTATGAATCAGAACCAGTCCCTTTAAGCGGTTGATAACTTGGACCGATCAGCTCACTGGAAAGCCCCTCGCTGCGTCCACGAGAATTGCCTTGGCCTGCTAACAGAAATGCATGTGGTGAAATATGTGCCTCCAGTAACTGGCGGCCAACTTCGCAAGCAATCTTATACCACCTGATATCGGCCAAGAACTGGCCGATAGTGGTTTTCTTAACGCACGCCTTTAGAATCTGCCAGCAGACGTCTTAACGCGTACAGCTCCCGGCGGCAGAATGCATCTACCAGGACATGCATTGATGCAAAAACATCTTTTGCTTTTGTTTTCTGCAGCTGGCCCGAGCCCTCCGACTCCCGCTACGTCTGTCAAAGTCACAAAGGTTCGCGCCGTCTGTGCCTGATGACGCGCGCTAGCGAGGCAACATTGATTTTTCGCTAGCCCCGGAAAATGTAGAAATGGACAAGGAAAATGGGAGGCTGCAGGAGAGAATGGCGCCATGCGAGGGAAACTGGAGACAAATTTTCCCCAGTGCATGCACGCGACGCTGCTATCACCCCTTTGGGCGGCCGTCGTTTTTTCATCATTACCCGGGCCGCTCCCCGTCCACATAACTAACGAGCCATTCTCGATGCTGCAGTAAGAGCACGCGCTCTGGTCCGGACCGGAACGCGCGCACACTAGTTTTATTGTCACCTTTCTTATCTTAAAATGGAGCGCAGCGCATTCAGTTTCGTGTATTGTCGTTTTTTTCTTCGGAAAAGGGAAATGCCAGCGCAGAGAAAGAACGAGAAATCAACTATATACATACGCAGCAACAGAATTAAGCGACGTTTCCTTCTCCTCTCAACTTCTAGCCTGTTCGTGTTGTTCGCGCTGTTTCATTTCTATTGCCCGAGCATGTGCGCCGCTACATATGTCCATATGTCGCCGCCCTTGCGCGAGCAATACGGTGAACGGCGTTTCCTGCGTCCAGCCAATACCGTACAACATCGAACAAGCGCATCATCATTCGCCAGGAAGGTACGGACGATATGCAGGCACAGTAAACTGACATGACTTGCACCTTAGCAGTCGCAAGATGTAAAAAAGCACAGCGTTCATCTCAAGCGAGTGAAAACTAGCCGTCGCTCTTCCAATGCACGCACCTTCGCCTTGCGAATATACAGATTTGTTGCCTCCAAAAACGCTCCAACACTTCACATAGAAGTACAGCCTCGTCCACTTCTAGCTAGAACACGGTCACTGCTTTCAAGGTGTCATTGCATCCGACCCGGCCATGCAGTAATCTAAAGTGGCTGGCCATGTGAAGCAGCACATCCGTGTCTCTGTGTGCTTGCATCGCTTTGCATCGATATCTGCCTGCGTCAGATACAATGTTGCTTTAAAAGCAGTGACCGTGTTCTAGCTAGAAGTGGACGACCCTGTACATTAGAGACGGTCGATTAAATATTTCTAGACTGAATGCAATTTCAAATATTTCAAATCAGTTGCTCGGGTAAAGCAACGCCGGCGACCGACGCAACATCCTCTCACCGCTGCAGAGATGCGTGTTCTTCGCCGCATCCGCCTCAACATACGCTTATCCGATGTCCACTCTTTCCTTTCCATCCACTGCATGCCCCAGAAGCCCTGAACCTTTATCCCTACTCCTTTCCCTCTCAAGTGCTGACCCAAGCACATCTTGTTGTCGCTTAGTGCAGAGTTTGATTACAGCTCTGCATTCATTCCTCTCCCTAGCCTGTATGGCTTGAAACCTCCTCCGTTGAAATGGCAAAGTGGAGGTCGTCAGCGCTTGCTGCTCTAAATACAGAGTCGACGTATGAAGGATGTTTAAATGTGCAAAATACCTAAATGTGAGCGCCTACTCAATTACAGGCGCTTTTTGTGGTATTTTTCGAGAATCTCTGGCCATGTGATCGCGCTTTCCAGGAGGCATATTTTCGCCTGGTAAACAATTAGCACCCATCCAACCGGATTAAATGTTTCATTTCTAGGCGACAAGCTACGTTGCAATCGGTGGACGGAGTACGACATTTGGCAGTCACTTCAAAGTCACGGGTGGACAAGAATGCGGGCCGCTTCTAACGGCAGGTGAAACGCCCACTCACTTAATCGGGCCCAATAGTTGCGAGAAAGATAGGCAGATACCAACTTCTCTTCGTGTGTCCTCATACGATTCTCCGTTCCTCCATCTTATCCGTCTCGGCTCCGTTAGTTTCGTATATACGCTTCCCTGGTATGCATTAATCAAACGTCTGCGGCTCGATCCTCTGCAGCGCCTGTTCTTTTCTTTTTTCCTCGCCGCTTTCCTGGCTCAGGAGGTTTGTCTTTGTTCTCTCTGCGCCCTCTGGCGAGCATCAATTGTTGCGCGCGCCGTCCCCTGCGTAGCTTCTGCGAGCGCTAATTACTCCGGCCGGCTTTTCTTCGTCGAGCTCTTTTCGGAGCGCCGCCTTTCCGCCGCAAGCCGGTGCGAGCGAGGTATTGCTTAGTTCTTTTGTGGCCCTCCGTCAGCTATCTGCGCAAAAAGAGACACGCCGAAGACGGCGGGCGTCTTCGTTTAGCCAGCGTCTCCACTAGCAACAAGCGACGACGTTGTGTGGCGACGCCTGTGGAGTCGCGCGCAGCACCGTCCTCCTCCCTTCCTTTCCCTGCGCCGTTTGCGCAACCGCGCCGCCCTCGGTGGCCATTTCTGATCCAGCATTAATCGAACCATCTAGCCTCAAAGAGCAGAATTGATGGCGATCTTATTTCGCATGGACTGGTTGCGGAAAGTACCCATGATCCAAAGTCACGTACAACTATGACCCACAACCGGCTATGAGAGTCCACTTCTGTCCAGTGCAGCGAATTTGCGACACGTCGTTCGCATGCCGTGTATCTACATGGATCTTGAATAAAAACTTCGATGTCACTCATTAGCCAGAGCTTTCCGACGCAAATGTTAGGTGTCACTGTGAACAAGATGCGAGAAGTAAAGGGTTGTTTTTTCTTTCGTCTTGTCAATAAACACATTTGCTGGATAATACTTTCTACTGCCCCTGGACTTTCAAATTGGTTTCAAGAACTCGCTTTGATCTTACAGATAGCTTGAAGTAGCTGCGAAAAATGGATCAAACACAAATCATTAATCGGCGACATATCTGGTATTCAAGTTTTACAGGCGTCCCGACAAGACAGAAAAATAATTATAAAAAAAAAAACAAGAAAAATTGCTTTTATATGCTTGTGAATGCGGATACATACTAGCTTTCATTTCTTCATAATTTTGGATAATCATTAACTCATATATCATTAACTCTATTTCTCTGACCCACTCTGCAAGCTTCCTATCTCTTAACGTTCCCTTAAGTAAAGACCTTTGCGTCAGCCTGCTTGTTTCAGCTCCATATGAGTACCGGTAAGATGCAGCTGATATATACTTTTCTCTTGAGCGATACCGGTAAGCTGCTATTGGTTATCTGTGAGTATTCGCCAAATGCTGTCCATCCCAATTTTATTATCCTTGTTGTTTCCCTTTGATGGTCCGGATCCGTGGTTACTGTTGAAGAACTGCAGATTGGGCTAGTTGGTGTTGCTTCATCATGGTGAATTAACAGCCCAAAATAGGCACAGACCAAGAAAGAGACGAGACACACGGACCAGCGCTGAACTAGGTTACTACCTGTGAGTAACCGCTGAGGTTACTACCTGTCCTAAGTAGACATATCCGCCTACCATTTCCAGTGCTTCGCTACCTATATTAAACTGTTGTTAATTCTCGAGGCTGTTGAACATGGCCGTAGTCTTCTGCATGCTAATTTTCAACCCTACTTTTCTGGTTTTGCTATACAGGTAGCTAATCATTATTTGCAATTCATCTCCTGAGCAGCTGTACACCATCCTTTTTTTTTTTTTTTTTCCCACCTGAATGCGCGAGCGTCGACCGCCGAGTCGATCAGCGCCATACATGGAGGAAGGAAACAACTTAGGAGAGGCCCTTGCCATTCTCAATGCATTGGAGAAAGTGTGGCGGAAGTGACGTCAAAATTTAGGGTTAGCCAAGTCGGGCCATTAGCAACGGCGACGCTGTTGCTATGAAAACTCGAGCCACTAGCAACAGCGTTGCTAAGGGCCCTAGGTAATTGAGCGTCGCGGAGAAAGGGTAAAGAAGGAGGAGAGACGTTGCAGCGTCCGGTGGCGGCGCGGCCGCGCCGGCTTCAAAAAAATGACGTCAGGGCCTCTCCTAAGCTTTATTTCCTCCATGGCGCCATATAACCGAGCACAATGGAGAACACTTCCAGAATACGAATACGAGCTGTCCTTGCCAGGATGTTCTGGGAACCGGACTCTACTCCCGCTTCTTCTGAGCACCCTTATCCTCTTCATACTTCTTATATTTTGAAAGCTGTCCTCAAGTTACAAATAAAGGGTCAAGTGGTAACGCTTGGGCTAGACGGAAGGCGATATACATACACTGATTATACTATGTAGGTATCAGATTTCTTCATTTCTTTTTCCTATGACTAAGAATAACGTTCTTACGGGTTACTAGGTTCATACAAGACGACAACGAAGGGGCACAAAGCTGTGGTGTTGTGCTCATTCCTTCCCCTTCGTAGTCGTCTTGTAGCGCAGTTTTCCCTTTCTTTTTCCTGTGGTTCATGTAGCACTTTCCTGCGGCGCGAAGGCATCCGTCAATGAACTTGCTGCTGATTAGAAAATGCTATTTTGCAAAGAATAGCGCAGACGCCGTGCCAGAAATAAATTCGTCGCTTTTCTCGCGAGCGAAAAAAAAAAAAATGCAGCCTCAGTAAGGAGTTCTTTGCTCACACCGCTAAGAAAGCAGATTAAAGGCGTTGCACAACGTGGAGCGCGATAGCAACGTCGTTTGATCCGATTGTTTCGATTATGAATTTACATCTTCTTCAGCTACTATAAAGAAGGAACCTGTTTATTTCCTAAATATTTTCTCAGCGGCATGCAGAGAATGGAAGAAAAAGTAGTAACGGATAAAAAAGAAATACAGGTCGGGTTGGGTCCGGTTTCCGTTAGATTCTAGCCGAGGAAGGCTGCACCGAACTCTTCACTGTGCGCATGCGCATGTTTCCGCTGATTTCGCCTCTGTGCTCGGCCATACGGTGCTGATCGACTCAGCGGTCGACGCTCGTATGTTAAGGTACAAATAAAAAAAAAAAAAAGAAATGGGAGGGTGCACGCTAGGGAACTTAGAAGCGTCTACAAAGTAAGCAAAATCAGATTATAAAGAACGTGTAAAGCCGTAGCACAATCACTTCGATCACGCCTTACACTAAAATGAACATTATATCAGGCAAAACGCTCATTTCATACCATTGCCCCAGAGGCCCAAGTTAGCGTTATGAAAGGTGGTGAAGGCTTAATCAAAATATATTGTTAAAAAACATCAACATAATTTCATCCCCAGATAAAAATAACTGCTATTTAAAAGAAAGAAAAACAGTACATGAATCGCTTCTTCTTGTTTTCTGTGACGCCGAAGAACAGTTATGTTAACCGGTAGGGTAGGTTTCCGCGAAGACCAGTAATTCAGGGCAGAACTCGAGCGAAGCCAGGAAGGCACGAAGCACTGGTGGAAGCATGTATACGCCGCCAAGGAAAGACACAGAACAGAGCGACAAGAAAGTGCGCACAACTAAACCTTGGAGCATCACATAAAGTAACTAAGGGCTTCAAAGCAGAAGACAGCACCAGTTCTCTTGCATTGTGCCACTTCTGGAAAACATCAAACGAAACAATTAGAGCTTTCAAGGGGAGCTCCGTGGCCAACGCGCATATTTTCAACGACGAAAGCCATGGAATTGACAACTCAATGTTAGGTACAGACATCTAATTAATATTGCCAAGAATTGTGGACAGTGGCCTGGTTCTCTCGCTTTTCTACCACGTGGAGCGTGACTAGGAACTATCGACTGCATTAATTTCTAGAAGAAAAGAATGTGCGGCGGTAGAAAATGTTTGATCTGAGAGCCCGTTCAGCTCTGAAGACCACAGGGATGCGGCGCGAAGTGTGCTCTCATGTGCACCCATTGACTTACAGCTCTGCGACATGGAACTGGTTAAGCGTGTAGTGAAAATGACAATTCCGGACATTTTTTCCTCCTTGTTTCGATAAACACGGCATGGAAGAAGGGGAAGTCCAATTTTTGTTCTATCTGCAGAAAAAAAAGAATTACAGTTCTATGTACTATACTATATGCCACCCAAAAGCATGTTATAAACTAAGGCTTGTTTCAAAGGTGCAAATATTTCACAGTTTTAGTGGTTTTGGAACAAATCTCGCGTGTGATGTGTCGAGACGCCGACGCTTCTGACGCGTGTGGGAGGTCGCCTCCAACCCAAATCCTGAAAAGAAACGCACTCTCTGTGCGAAAGGTTCAACCGAAAGTGGCGACATTTTAGCTGCACTAGCTAGATAGAACCTGTCTGCAGACTTTCGTAACGCGTACAGTAAGAGCAATAAAGTTTAAGAAAATATGCGTCTCCTGTTGTTATTTTGCATCACTACATGTAGTCAAGATTACTTCTTGGACCGCACGCCGCTCTACAGCTTTTTTCTTCACCAATAAATCAGTAAGGTTAGCGTGAACATACCTCTATTAAATTTGAAGGCCTTGGATTTGTCCCAAACATGCGTCGAAACAAACCTTGTAACTAAACAGCAAACGACATAACAGTGCACACCCCATGCTCATCTCGCGGCAGGGCTAAGTGTCACGAGTCTTGCTCCTT
Source organism: Amblyomma maculatum (assembly GCF_055883805.1). Lineage (NCBI taxonomy): Eukaryota > Metazoa > Arthropoda > Arachnida > Ixodida > Ixodidae > Amblyomma > Amblyomma maculatum. The sequence continues at coordinate 264,099,309 of NC_139344.1, read as the reverse complement.
GACAAAAAAGGAAAGTTCATACGACGGTATCAGCGAAAATTCTTCATCGTTTCCTCACTGCGTATCGCAACGGTGTAAGCACAGGGAGTAGGAAGATACCTTACTCTGCTCTGATCCGTCCGCAACTCCCAGATCTTTCGAAGTGGCACGAAGCATGTGTTGGAATCACGTGTTTCCACGACTGAAAAAAAGGTCTATATGGATGAGTACCAGGAGTTGCTGGATATGATTACATACGTTCTTTTTTTTTTTTTACTTTCCTGCGCGTTAAATAACGCACGTCTAATTATTACGACTAGTATACGGGAAGTCGGCACGTTTCTTACACGTTACCACGAAGTGAGTTGAGGGTTGCATTTCTCCCCACCTGTACAAATGGACTTGCCTTTGATCATTGTAGTTAGCCCATAAAAGCGCACGCACCTGCCCAGTTCAGTACCGCTCGCCACACGTCACCTGTGTTCAAGTCTTTTCCTTGTCGTTCGTCACATATCTCCTTTGTTTTTGTTATTGTTGCTGCTTATTCTGTTCGACCAACTCGACGCCGTCCAAAATAAGCGAATATAATTTCAATGGAATGCCTGCCTTGCTAGCTAAATCCAACTCTTTCATTATATCATTATATATGCCGTGTTTTCTGCACCAGCGCATAGAATTCAATGTTACGATGTACAACATTACAGTATGCGTAGACTCATTTTGTCCTCTTTACTGAAGCTGTAAGTCACTGTATATTTTACAGAAATAAGAAGATTAACAAGAAAGAAAAAAAAAAAGTGATGAAGTTTTACAAGAAGCTTTTTTCCGCGTCCCTTATACTATACGCCCACTGCGCATCTCCGAGATATCTCGAGTTATTGCGTACCCAGCATACCTTTACGTGAATTCGCGTATTCTAGATTGGTCAGAGCCTACTAAGTGAGTTGAGGGTTTTATTTATCGCTGATGCCTTAGTGAAATCTAGCAAAAATTACCTCTCAGCGGTTATTTGTGCGCAGTTCATGTCGATGTTCAGGTCAATAGTTTGTATTTTCGTTTCCATCCCCTGACGACCCGCGCGAACGGCATTTTACGGTTCATGGGCATGAGAACTTACACTCAACGTCCCAAAAACTAGGCATCATTACATGTTGTGGCTGTGACTGAGATTGGATAATAGTTTTTTTTTTTTTTTTTGCCTTTAACTTTGCACCAATTCATCTGTTCTCGGTAGGGTCTCATTTTGTGACAAATATATGAATCTTATCTTCCTTTATTGCTGCGGATGAGGCGCGCCCCTAAAACAGGAGGGTTCCTCGCCCGAAACTTTTGCTTTAGCATATGTAAATTGAATATTAATTGATGAAGTAAAATAATTTAGTCAAATCCATCGCAGCAAGTGTACCGATAAATGCCTTACATTCGCTCTCTCTCAGCAGCAGTTAACACTGTCATAATCCATATCTCACAGCACGAAAATTTGAGTGACAGCCTGCTACAAAAAGGACAATTCGAAACGCGATTTTAGGGAGCATCAGTAATCGACCTAAGTGCTGATTAATATCCTACAAAGAAGTCGGAAACGGAACCCTTATGTGCCCAGACGCAAAGTGACGCTGTTCAGAGCGCCACGGTAAGAGCAGAACCGTTGCTTCGATTTACACAGCGCACTGTCATATTGAGAAGGGTCGGACAATTTAGTGACCATAAACTCCTAAACACCTAACTGATGCCTTAATCATGAATAGCTTTTTTTTTTTCTTTTTTAAGCAGGCACTTGGTGGAAGTCACGAGCCAGCCCACGAAAGCAAGGCTAAAATTCTGCACACACACTTGCGGGGTGCAGCTACTTTCGGTTGCCATATCAGCAAGCTTTAAATAAAGCTAGCCTGCTCTGTTCGAGAAAAGAGACAACTCAGTGACTGTTTTGTCAAAGCACAGTCTCAAATGTCGTCTTTTCGGTCTCTTAAAACTTGCAAAACTATAACTCGAACGTGATACCTCAAATGCCACAAAAACCTTTAGTTATTTTATTTTTAGTTTCTGCTCGTATATGTAGCTAGAAAGTGCGAATAATGGCATTGAGCCTGGCGAAGAATCAGGTTAAACATTTTCGTCCGCGATATTCTGAGTTTGTTTCATTTTTTATTTATTTTTTTTTTCGCGCTATCCCATTGCCTTTCAAGCTTTTACTTTTAAACTGACTGAAGCCTTCGCAGCGCTGCATAAGGAGAGCAAAACGTTCTGTTGATCTCCGTAGACCGCAAGAGACGCTGACTCACGAATGCTGCCAAAAAGTCTGCTTTCAAAGATGTCCGCATCAAATCCGGCGTGATTTGTAACATCGTCTGGCTTTTTTCCGACCATGCAGAAGTAATAGGCAGCAACCTTCCGCAATAAATGGCAAAACAGTGGGCACAGCATACGGTTCGCATAACTCAGCTAGCGTGCGGAAACGTCGGCTTCTCAAGAACCAACTGCCCCATTATACGTGTGTGAGGTGTTGAAGTTTATCTTTTTTTTTTTAATCTGCAACCACTGCAGGCAATAGCGCTGCCCAAACAGTTGCAGCTGGCCTCGAAGAAGCGTCTTAATATCGAACTACTACTCTCACTCGATTTATTATGTACGAAACTCACCGCAGCACTCAACGAACAAGCACGAGACTCTAAGAACGCTCGTGCGCGGCAGGCATCAATTTTAAATAAGCCCGGGGCTGACTGGGAATGGAGATGACACTCGCCCGGAATAAGTGCAGTGCTGCCGCTTGAAAGTTTAAGCTTGAACGGCTGGCGAGACTAAGAGATACTCAGTTTGTCAGATTTAATAATGACCAGATTCGACGCCACCATCTCGTTCTTTGCTGAGATCTGTCAGGAAAAATATTAGTGGACGTGCGTTACCACTTACTCGTATTTAACAGAAACTGTTTTAGATAATTTCAGAGCAGTTTAAAAAAGCGATAGCAGTATAATTTAAAAAAAAAAAAAAGGCGGATCGTATTACGGCTCTGACATACCGTCGTCCTCGCTTCATTGAAGAGAAGCTAATGAAGACAGACTGCGCTTCTACCTGTACGTTGCCTATCAGACATCAATATCTTTTCCTTCGATCAGCAGGGGCCAGCATTAGCACGGTAGACTTTGTTACCTTCATCGTAAGAGTTCACCTTTCGTTGACCCTCATCGTGCACTACCTATCAGTGGACAGCTCTGAACCCGCACCAGTGGTCCCAAAGAGTGGTTGTTCTCTAGAAAAACTAGGAGGAAACATGGGAAGCTTATGCCGCACTGCGCTATTTTCCTAAATTATTCCTCCCTTATTACTTTCTACCCATTTTGCAGACAAGGATAATTAAGGTTCAACTTTGAACACAAACGTACGTAACAAGGGTAGCAGTCAACATTTGGAAGGCTCTGCTGACATTTGCTGAGACTTTAGATTTATCTCTTCTTGGATTACCTGCGATCAGATGCCACGCGATAATCACCGCAGGCACCGTCTGCTCGAAATACAGAGTGAGCTGGGAACTGAGGCTGCCCAGTCGGCGGCGCCATGTAGCAAAGCTGCTAAATGCTGCTAGTGGGATGAAGGTTAACAGACGAGCGAAGAAAGGAGCGGGTCGAACAAAAGTGGACAGCCAACAAAGGACAACGTCCCAGCAAGCGCTATTGTGAAACTGTCGCTTTCTTGGCTTCGACCCGCGTCCTTTATTTTAAGCCCCCAATGGCCCGTTACTTTTCCGCAGCTATAAGCTGGGCTGAGCCGGAAGGTAAGTCAGGAAAGATTTCGAGCAGATCGGTCCCGGTTTTTTTCGTCCGGCGAAGCTTCGGCCGGTGTGTCCCGCGCGCGGCGGCCGGCACGGCGTAGACGACACCAACCGTGTTAAAAGAAGGAGGAGGGGCACGCGACTGGCGCTCTCGCTGCCCTGAGTCCGAAGCCGGCCGGAGTCAGGGCCCGAGTGCGGGTCGCTTCGGTGCCGGCACACTTACCCGGCGGCGGGTGGCCTGGGCGAGCCCTGTGCTGTCCGGTGCGAGCGTCCGCTCTCAAGCCATCCATGGAGGAGCGGCGCCGCAGGCCGCTAGTCCATGGCCGCTGCGTCTTCTGCCAGTAGTTGCCGGGACGCGTCTTCCTGCTGACGAGGAACGATGCCGTCGAATGAAGCGTTCGGAAATCTGCCGCGTGCGCGAGCGCGCGCAGAGTTCAAAAATCCGCTCGAGCCGGCGCGGCGCTGGGCTCTGCGAGATTCGGGGTTCCGCGCGCCGGGCGCTATTCGGCGCTCGCGGAGCGCCCCTATCGGCGCCGAGAAGCGCTCGGCCGCCGAGCGGAGGCGCCACAAGGTAGGGGCCGCCCACGCACATAACTCCGAGCCGACAGCTGGCCGCGTGGTTTTTGTGCGCGAACGTCACTCACAACGTCAGAGGGAGGGGGCATGCGCTACCACGTTCCACTCTCTAGCGCATAGTGTACGCAGCCTCAGGACGAGCGTACTTAAAATGCCGAAAAAAATTTCAAGAGAGTTTTCAAAGCACAATCTGGGAGCACGATCTGAAACGAAGGCTAAGTGCGCGGCCAGTGGTAATATGTGCACTCACATCTGACTCGAAACTAAGAAATCGACCTCATACATGACCACATGCTGCGACTCATGTGCTCGTTTACTGCGGCACATTGGTCCGAGTGCAAACTACAATATTGAGTTAAACGGGCTTAACAGAGTGGCCGCGGGAGCTTAAATAGCATTCAAATTAATTAATTTGTTTATTTTCAAAATCTTGCTGGCTTTTCGCAAGCCCTTAAGCAGGAATGGGATAGTAACAAATTAATTCCGTCACGTCAAATGTTGTAAAAAAAAGAAAGAGTCATACAAGATAGCACCTTGCTTGAGAGTTCCGAGCAATGCGCTTTCTTAATCAGGTAATGCAAACCTATGAAGTTTCAAGCAACGCTGCAACTGATGACACTTTTGGGGCCTCTGCAATGTGCGCTTTAATAAAATCCCATTCCCTCATAGTCTGCAAAAAAAAAAAAAAAAAATTCATGTTTCGGTTCGACATAACTTCTTTAGTTTTAGGCGTGATAAAAACGTGTAGGGTGGCCAGCGACAAGATCGAAGGGCTTGCCGCTGTCAATGACAAGCGAATTATGGGCAAATAAATTCCTGAACTCTAGTGTTTCGCGGTACGTCCTGAGCTGCATACTCTAATTTCGCTCTAGCAAATAATGCTATTGAGGATTTCTGCCATCTGGAGGAGATATAAATAAATCTAACTAATTTTCTTTGTACACTTTCATGTTTTTTAATGTTTTCCTTCGTGCACGGGTTCCATATAATATATGTGTGTTCTAATATAGGTCGAATATAAGTTTAGTAGGCTAACAGATTAATTTTTGATCCGCTCTCTCTCTCTCTCTCTCTCTGTCTCTCACCATTAATTTCAGGTTCCTGTAGCATTTTTTTTTTTTGTGTGTGGAGAGAGAATGACCAATAATGGAATACAAAACAGAAAAAACATAATAGGTGCTGTTTCCGTGTGACGGTCATCGAAATCGTTTCTTCTTTCTTTTTTTTTTTTTTTGATGGGGGAGTTTAAATTCATTTGCCATGTTAAGCACCAATCCTGAACTTTAGCCATGTAATCAGTTATACAAAACAGAAAAAACATAATAGGTGCTGTTTCTGTGTGACGGTCATCGAAATCGTTTCTTCTTCTTTTTTTTTTTTTTTTTTTGATGGGGGAGTTTATATTCATTTGCCATGTTAAGCACCAATCCTGAATTTTAGCCATGTAATCAGTTATACAAAACAGAAAAAACATAATAGGTACTGTTTCTGTGTGACGGTCATCGAAATCGTTTCTTCTTTCTTTTTCTTTTTTTTTTTTTTTTTGATGGGGGAGTTTATATTCATTTGCCATGTTAAGCACCAATCCTGAACTTAAGCCATGTAATCAGTTATACAAAACAGAAAAAACATAATAGATGCTGTTTCCGTGTGACGGTCATCGAAATTGTTTCTTCTTTCTTTTTTTTTTCTTTTTTTTGATGGGGGAGTTTATATTCATTTGCCATGTTAAGCACCAATCCTGAACTTTAGCCATGTAATCAGTTATACAAAACAGAAAAAACATAATAGGTGCTGTTCCTGTGTGACGGTCATCGAAATCGTTTCTTCTTTCTTTTTTGTTTCTTTTTTTTTTGATGGGGGAGTTAATATTAATTTGCCATGTTAAGCCCCATCCTGAACTTTAGGCATGTAATCAGTTATACAAAACAGAAAAAACATAATAGGTGCTGTTTCTGTGTGACGGTCATCGAAATCGTTTCTTCTTTCATTTTTTTTTTTTTTTTTTTTTTTGATGGGGGAGTTAATATTCATTTGTCATGTTAAGCACCAATCCTGAATTTTAGCCATCAAATCAGTTAAAATAGACTGGTTACTGGGAGTTTCTATTTCATGATATAAAATACAGTCATCAGCTAACAGCTTAATTTTGACAGGAATTTGTTTAACAATGCCATTTATAAATATTAAAAATAATATGGACCCATGAACTGACCACTGGGGAACGTCGGAGTTTACCAGAGCTGAGCTTTAACATGAAGTTAGGTTGTAATATGGATTGACATTCTCGCTCGCGCGTAGATATACGGTTGACTCCTTCGTAAAAAAAAAATAAATAAAAAATAAAAGAAAGAAAGAAAAGGAGAGAAAAACTGTTCAGCGCATACGCTCGTGCATTAGAAAATGAACATTTCGCGCGTTCCTAGGCAAGCCCATGCTTTGCCCCGAGTGGGTAACCACATGGTATATGAAGTGAAAACTGAAATAAAAGGCTATCTTCGAACCAAATTGCAGCCCGTGTGTGATTCACGTTTTAACGCGATATCGATAAACCCTGTTTTCTGCAGAAAATTCGACATTGTGAGCGAAAAACCGCGGACATCCCTCTGTAGTATTAGCAGGTGACATGGCGGAGCACTGATTTATCATCGATGAATTCTGTGAATTACCGAGACCACATCATGCCACAATTAGTTTGGAGAAGAGTCGAGTTGCTCTACCGAGGTGAGATGCTGGGGTAGGAATCAACCTTCCAGGGCTCTTGGATGCCTTGTCGGGCACGCTAGTCCGAATCAAATAAGCTGGTACGCTCCTATGGCTTGATTAAAGCGGGGCTTCAAATCTTTGTCGGATAGTTGCCTATGATAGGAAGCACAAGCTTGAGTTTGCTCCGCGACGCTAGCGCTCAGTTTCTAGCGGAGCAGAGAGGAACTACAAAACCTACGCCCAGCGGCACCCGAGCAGTGCACGGCTGCCTGCGGAGTCTGCGCAGCCCGCTCGCTCGGGAGCGCGTGCCACATGCAGCCCGTGCACGTGGAGCAGGAGATGGAGAGTGAGGAGGAGGGGGGATGGTCGCGTGCAGACGCGTACAAAGGCGGCGCTCTTTGGCAGTGGGGTTTCTTATTTTTGCTTTTTTGGTTCCCTGGCTGTCAAAGAGGCTGGTGGAAACGTATTTTTTATCGATGCTTTCGAAAGCGAGAATACATGATATTGATCGCCGCGAACATTGTTTTCAAAGAGCGCTTGTTGGCAGGCTCAGACATAAAAAAGAAACATGAACTCTAATTCGCTACTCAAAGGCGAGAGGCAAGCGACAGGTATTTTAAAGGACATAAGGCGGCGGCATCTCTTGGTGTCTCTGTCCATGTTGTTCAGAGCATGAAGGATGCAGCCTTCTCGTGGAGAATAATTGATACGCGTGTACACAGCGACGAGTGCTCCGTGTGCCGGTCGGGGACCTTCCTTTCCCTTTGCGACTGCTCACTTGAAAGGGGCCCATTAACACTTTGGGGACAGACGTTTTAGGCGACCTCCCAACAAGGTGAAGAAAAGAAAACGTTGCCACCCATAATGACCCATTCCCTTCCGCAGGGTGACGACTACACTGGATGCTGCACAAGAATGCTGAATTGGGCGAGTTGGTGCATTTACATTTTAGGAAACGTGGCGCAATTTAGGAAGTGCTCGTGTGTGTATCCCTCATTTTGTCCTTGTCTTCTTTGCGCTACGTTTCGTAAAATACACTGGATGCTACTGGAGCTGGGGTGCCTGTTTTCGGCGCGTTTGGACGGGTTCCCCACAAATACACAAAGCACGACACCTTACCCTTTAGTTCATGCCGACAGCGGCCAGGGGAAGTTCGCTGCTGCGGCGCTGCCATACGGAATCAATGACCTATCTACCTTTAACCATGAGGGATTTCTAATAACCTGGGTCACTGACGAGAAGTCCAGGCATGCCATTTTTGCGGCAGTTTCCTCTCTCCACGAGACGAACAGCGAGGAAATGTCTGACGACTTTCCATGCAGACGGGGACATCGCTCCACGGAAACCTTTGTCTTCTTAATTCCACAGCTACTCTGTGCAATCCCTAGTTCAGTTATCTCCTCGAGCGAGTGCGCAGTTTTGAGCTCCCGAAGCAGGATCCTGTATGAGGATAGAACGATTGACGTATATCTATTTCTTGAGGCCGACTCGGTTCCGCGCTAACTGCTGTGGCACCGCCAGGGAGAAACAGAGGTGCGAGATACGAGCGGTAAGAGATACCTAAAAAAAAAAAAGCCGACAATCATTCCGTTACCGATTCCACACAAGTCTTGCGAAAAAGCGCGCCGTCATTTTTTCATTCTAATTGTGTGTGTGTGTGTGTGTGTGTGTGTGTGTGTGTGTGTGTGTGTGTGTGTGTGTGTGTGTGTGTGTGTGTGTGTGTGTGTGTGTGTGTGTGTGTGTGTGTGTGTGTGTGTGTGTGTGTGTGTGTGTGTGTGTGTGTGTGTGTGTGTGTGTGTGTGTGTGTGTGTGTGTGTGTGTGTGTGTGTGTGTGTGTGTGTGTGTGTGTGTGTGTGTGTGTGTGTGTGTGTGTGTGTGTGTGTGTGTGTGTGTGTGTGTGTGTGTGTGTGTGTGTGTGTGTGTGTGTGTGTGTGTGTGTGTGTGTGTGTGTGTGTGTGTGTGTGTGTGTGTGTGTGTGTGTGTGTGTGTGTGTGTGTGTGTGTGTGTGTGTGTGTGTGTGTGTGTGTGTGTGTGTGTGTGTGTGTGTGTGTGTGTGTGTGTGTGTGTGTGTGTGTGTGTGTGTGTGTGTGTGTGTGTGTGTGTGTGTGTGTGTGTGTGTGTGTGTGTGTGTGTGTGTGTGTGTGTGTGTGTGTGTGTGTGTGTGTGTGTGTGTGTGTGTGTGTGTGTGTGTGTGTGTGTGTGTGTGTGTGTGTGTGTGTGTGTGTGTGTGTGTGTGTGTGTGTGTGTGTGTGTGTGTGTGTGTGTGTGTGTGTGTGTGTGTGTGTGTGTGTGTGTGTGTGTGTGTGTGTGTGTGTGTGTGTGTGTGTGTGTGTGTGTGTGTGTGTGTGTGTGTGTGTGTGTGTGTGTGTGTGTGTGTGTGTGTGTGTGTGTGTGTGTGTGTGTGTGTGTGTGTGTGTGTGTGTGTGTGTGTGTGTGTGTGTGTGTGTGTGTGTGTGTGTGTGTGTGTGTGTGTGTGTGTGTGTGTGTGTGTGTGTGTGTGTGTGTGTGTGTGTGTGTGTGTGTGTGTGTGTGTGTGTGTGTGTGTGTGTGTGTGTGTGTGTGTGTGTGTGTGTGTGTGTGTGTGTGTGTGTGTGTGTGTGTGTGTGTGTGTGTGTGTGTGTGTGTGTGTGTGTGTGTGTGTGTGTGTGTGTGTGTGTGTGTGTGTGTGTGTGTGTGTGTGTGTGTGTGTGTGTGTGTGTGTGTGTGTGTGTGTGTGTGTGTGTGTGTGTGTGTGTGTGTGTGTGTGTGTGTGTGTGTGTGTGTGTGTGTGTGTGTGTGTGTGTGTGTGTGTGTGTGTGTGTGTGTGTGTGTGTGTGTGTGTGTGTGTGTGTGTGTGTGTGTGTGTGTGTGTGTGTGTGTGTGTGTGTGTGTGTGTGTGTGTGTGTGTGTGTGTGTGTGTGTGTGTGTGTGTGTGTGTGTGTGTGTGTGTGTGTGTGTGTGTGTGTGTGTGTGTGTGTGTGTGTGTGTGTGTGTGTGTGTGTGTGTGTGTGTGTGTGTGTGTGTGTGTGTGTGTGTGTGTGTGTGTGTGTGTGTGTGTGTGTGTGTGTGTGTGTGTGTGTGTGTGTGTGTGTGTGTGTGTGTGTGTGTGTGTGTGTGTGTGTGTGTGTGTGTGTGTGTGTGTGTGTGTGTGTGTGTGTGTGTGTGTGTGTGTGTGTGTGTGTGTGTGTGTGTGTGTGTGTGTGTGTGTGTGTGTGTGTGTGTGTGTGTGTGTGTGTGTGTGTGTGTGTGTTTGCCCCCTTTGTTGGAGCGCGACGGCGGCCAGAACGCCGCCGGAGGAGGAGAGAAACAACCACGCGCGCGCAAACACGTGCTGGAATGCAGCGCGGAGCAGACAACATGCTTTTCCATGCGGCGGAGAGCAGATGACGCAGCCGCGCTGCGCTGAGGTTTTGCCGGGGTCTCCATAGAGGGCGCTAACGCACAGAGGGGCGCAGCGTCCCATGGCCCAGGTTTTCTCCCCAAATGCTTGGTAGCTAGGATTGTATGCTAATATTAATGTGAGATCACAGGCACAAATTCTAAATTGGTAATTAAGCGAGCAGAGTCTACATTCATCCAAACGAGAAACCACATACGGGAGCCTCTAAACGCTACCGCTTCATGCCCTTAAAGGTGGAGCTTAACTGACATACTTTTTCTTGTCTTCACACCACATACTTGTTCGGCTCGTCGTTTTACTTACTCCTGCAACGTACGTGAGCTTGTCACACTATTTTGTTACTTTTTCCTGTTCCCTTTCCGTGGTGTTTCATGGGCTATGGCACTAAGAATGCTGACACGAACGTCGCCGATCAATTGTCGGCGCATTTTGGCTTCGGCGAAATACGGGTACACATTTCGCGATGTCGGCGCTTGTTGATGAACCCGGGGAGATCAAATCGGATAGAGACCCGACCTTTTCGTCCGGCCCCTTTGTTTCCTTCAACGGCCACCTTTTTTAAGACTAAATCCTTACTTGCCATATTAGCACGAAACCCGGCGGAAACTAATCCAGAAAATCTTACATTACTGAAGCAGAGCTGTGGCGTCATAATCCCAGTGACCAATGAGGAGCTGGCGCCAAATTCTAAAGGCCGCACGTGACGTTACGCATACGTAGAGTTAATGATTGAAGCATGACATGCAATGCAAGCCCCCGCATGCCACAAATCATGTAACTTAATAAGGCATACGGGTTCGCCTAATTAACACTAATTTTTAGGGTATAGGCGAGATTCGAACCAGCGACCCTTGGGTTGTGAGCCAGATATGTAGCTGATTAGGCCAGTGGCAGATAGGGTTAATTGGTGCATGAATGACATGCTTAAAGCTCTTAAAACAACGAAGACGGAAGAAGAAAAAAAAACGAGAGCTCGTCCTTCTCTTTGCTTGTGCTCATCATTTGAAGCGTCTTCAGCATGTCATTCAGGCTACACAACGCACGCTTGTACGTCTTAGGAATAAGCGGAATTATGTATGACGTTTGGTTAATGAAACTCGTGCCAAATCTCACAAAATAAAAATAAAAAATACACGAATAAAAGACAAAATAAAGAAAGCAACTAAAACTTCGCCTTCACAGCACGTAAGCAGTCTTATGTGCCCATAGAAATCGTCTTTAATCCGACAGTTATTCGCTGCTCAGGAAGCAGAGCTCTTGTGGCCATTGTTCCGCTACATCAAACTTTATTACTTGGTCATGTAGTGGTCTGAAACGCCGCATAGAATGCCTGTATGTCTCCACGAACCTTGACAGCTCCTACCACCCTTTCTTAGTCTTTAGAATCGGCCTGAGGCACCACTAAACACTTCGAACATTTTTCTGATTCCCGACAGGCACCATCGTGTTAACAGATGATGACGCCTTAATATGCAGCTTCCTTTTGATACAGCCATAAATAAGGAGGTCACAAGCACCATCAGTGCTCTTATCTCTCCGGAAATGAGGTGTGCTATTTTAAAAACGCCATCAGCATTTTGCGCATGCCTCTAACAACGCTCAAGTAAGTCCAAAGCACTCGCAGGCCTGCGTAAAGGACTGTAGGCATTACTAAACCGACCAAATATTATAGCATCCACGAGCCACCACTAGAGCTAACTGAGAGGATACTGATGCTCCAGACCAGACACTTCCTTCCCCGCCGGCTCGCTACCAAAGCGGAACACTCTTAAGGTCTATTCACACTTGCGACTAGATGAGGTCGCGCGTCTACCAGACGCGCGACCAGAGGAGAGCTCGCCACTACCGATGTTCACACTTGCGACTGTCGCCTTCTCGTTCGTCAGGCACAGTTGGGAGTAGGAGAGCTGCTGGGCGATGACAGCGAACGTCGGTAGCGGCCGCATGCCAGACACTTTAGCTTTTTCAGGTGGACCCGTGCGTATGCCGCGCTCTCGTGTTTCCAGGAGAACGCCGACGACGAATAGACTGTGTCAATCACCATGGTGTCAATATAAAATGTTGCGCCTGAGTGAAAAACCCATTTCTCAAAAGTTCATAGTACTTACCGGATAGTCCGAATATCTTTCCAATCTCCTCCCAGGCCATATCCTTCTCCCTGCCTTTGAATTCCGGGTGCCGTTTGTTGAAAAGGTAGGGGAATTCTTTAATTGCATTGAGAAGGTGCTCGATCGAGTACTCCGGGACCTCGCTGATTGGTGAAATGGTTTGCGACTAGTAGTCGTGCAACTGAAAATTCGAGCAGTGCTCGATCAGCCCGCGGCAGTCGCTTTTCGACCGATGCGACCATTCGCGACTGTCGCTTTTCGACCAAAACGGTCGCGCGACCGCTGCTAGTCGCAAGTGTGAACGGGCCTTTATACATCCTTGGCCCCTCTACCGGGAGTCACTTGTCAGTTCTATTCATGCCTTTACACGGAAAATATTGCGGTTCAGACTCGCTTCTTCTGATTTGCTCGCAAGATTTGCATTGCACAGTTCATTAAAACTAGGGATGCGGACGTACTAGCGAGATTTAAATCATCGCGCAATCATTTCGATAAAAAAATTAGGATAGCTAGGGCCGCTTAATATAAAAACTTATTTGATAACCAGCTTCCTAGAAATCCCAAAGAAAAATGGAGGCGCTTAAACGTACTTTTAAATAGAACCACACACAGCAGGAACACAGCAAGCTTAATAATCGATATTAAAGAGACCTAAGGTTCGAGAAACCTGGTAAAAACATTTAATAAATTCTTCACCGAAGTAGGTTATAGCCAATTTAGTGCCGGAATCGCGAGTTTTTTAGACGACAAATTAGAAGCATCTCTCTTCTCAAGACCAACGGACGAAACTGAAGTTATTGCAATATGCCGAAAATTAAAATACGCCTGCATTTTGATGCACCCAACAAACAGAGCCGACCAGTCAAGTATATTCTTGCCATAATTACGCCATATTCCTAACCTACATATAGTATATAACACCGCACTTATTACAGCTCAATTCCCTACTGACATGCAGCTAGCCAGCTAGGTAGCAGTGATATATACAAAAAAGGCGATGCGAACGAGTTGGGAAACTATAGGCCAGTGTCTGTACTTCCGTACTTTTCTAAGCGTTTAGAACAACTAACCCGCATCCGCTTTCAACATTTTCTGCGGAAATATTTCGTAATAACTGACTGTCAGTATTGATTTACACAAAATAGGTCTCCGGAGCATGTACTATACTTTTCCAAAGTCCAAAAGGAATACATATTGAACAATTTTGAGTCACAGCTTCTAACTCTCGATGTTTTTATTGATTTCAGCAAAGCCTTCGATTGCTTAAGTCACGATATTCGTTTTGCAAAAGCGGACCACTATGGCATAAGCGGGCATGCTCTCAGCCTAATCAAATTTTGTCTGAGTTCACGATCTTAATATTCGGTGAATAATCATCCCTCTTCACAGATTCCAAGAATTTCAATTAGCGTCCGTCATGGTAGCGTTTAGGACCACTCCTGTTCAGTATATGTATATATATATATATATATATATATATATATATATATATATATATATATATATATATATATATATATATATATATATATATATATATATATATATATATATATTGTTTAGCCGATACCGCAAACCGCACTTTCTTATCGCTTGCCACACGGTAATCAGCCAACTCATTAAAGATAAACAAAGAGAAAACTAAAGCAGTACTCTTCCTTCCTAATCGAAAACAAGTACTTTGCCACACCTCGTTATACCTCAGTGGCAGTGCGATCGAGTACGTGGACACCTTCAAATAATTGGGTGTAACGTTCAACAGTACGATGACATGGGATTGCCATGCTAATAATCTTGCATCAACGCTTTCTAGAATTGTCGGAATTACTTCGCGTAACAGGCATATTCTACCTATCAAAACTAAAATTACTTTATATTATGAGTTTTTTTTTTTTATTCCCACTTAAGCTATAGGCCTCGAGATCGAGCAGAGTCGCCACCTAACGTCATAGTGGCGAACCCTACACAGTATGGATGCATGTTCGCGTCGCGTGCCAGCCAGTAGTGATTTACGAGCGCGTGTGCGGCGTGTACAAGAGTGCTTTTTGTTTGTCTCGCGGTTCCTGTGCGCTTTTGCTTACTTATCTGCTTCTTGAAAAAGAAATATGAACAGATTATTACCCCACGCTTCATTAAAAAACATTACTTGTCCATATCGAGTATGTCCCACTGGAAAGGACATATCTTCAGTCGCGGTCTTCGGCACTTGAGATTATTTGACAAGTGGTATCTCAAACGAAGCGTTGCTGTCGTTAGGCACCGTGTCAAAGCAAAACAGGTTGATGCCGTCAATACAACTTAATGCAAACGCACAAAATCGTATATTCCCGTTTCTGTTGGGAATATCACAACTGCTGAAACATGCGACCGCAGACTGCTGCATAGTAAAATCTAGTTTGAACAAGCCACTCTGTGCCTTCGGCATCCACGATAGAGTTGTCTGAGTACTTCATTTATTATTATTATTATTATTATTATTATTATTATTATTATTATTATTATTATTATTATTATTATTATTATTATTATTATTATTAATATTATTATTATTATTATTATTATTATTATTATTATTATTATTATTATTATTATTATTATTATTATTATTATTATTATTATTATTATTATTATTATTATTATTGGTTGGTTTGGTTGGTTTGCGGGGTTTAACGTCCCAAAGCAGCTCAGGCTATGAGAGACGCCGTAGTGGAGGACTCCGGAAATTTCGGCCACCTGGGGTTCTTTAACGTGCACTGACATCGCACAGCACACGGGCGCCTTGCTTTTCGCCTCCATCGAAAAGTGGCCGCCGAGGCCGGGATTCGATCCCGCGTCCTTGGGAACAGTATTATTATTATTATTATTATTATTATTATTATTATTATTATTATTATTATTATTATTATTATTATTATTATTATTATTATTATTATTATTATTATTATTATTATTATTATTATTATTATTATTATTATTATTATTATTATTAACGGAGTAATTACTCAGTGACATCCACCCAAGCGCAGCCATACGGCTACAAAGGAAAGCTATACTGCTTTCTCAGGAACCTCATAGTTAAAGAAAAATTCGTCCTGATTCGGGGATCGAGCTCGGAACCACCGCCTTTCCGGGGCAGTCGCTCTACCGACTGATCTAACCAGGACGGCTAGCAAATCAGATGATAGGGCGAGGGCGAATTGATCAATAACTGGAAGTGGGAATGGTGTTCGGCAAATATTTAGAGGAAATCCCCCAAGGTGGAGTAGATTTCTAATAAGGGAGTAATTACTCAGTGACATCCACAAGCGCAGCCATACGGCTACAAAGGAAAGCTATACAGATTTCTCAGGAACTTCGGAGTGTTAAGCAGGGATCCAGGCACTGGCAGTGGGCACTAGTAGCGAGCAAGACCGGAGCGGTAGTGGCTCAGCCTGTAGACAGCTAGTCGGCAAAAGTACTTCGTCTTTCTCGGCGATCTCTCCGCTTAATCGGAACTTCTTTTTTACAATCTGGCCCCCGCAGAAAAGAGGAACCATCCTGGCGACTCAAGGAGACGAAAGGATAGCGGGATCGTAATAAGGCTTGTAGGGCTCGTGGCGCGCCGCGCATTCGAAGGCCGCGCCACTTCCCGATGCTCCCTGCGCGCGGCCCGTTTCCCTTTCCCCGCTTGTTCGGGGATAACCGGTCCCGCGCGAGGGGGCTATAAAAGAAGGCACGCGCCGCCGTCTCGCCCTCTCTTGGTCTCTGGCTTCTTGGTCCCTGGCTCGTCGCTCCTGCTTCGCTCCCGACTCTCTCCACGGAAACGACCCGCAGCCACCCGGACGACGACCCCGGACAGCCTCGACGACGCCCGCGCTTAACGTGAGATAAAGGATGTTTGCTATACGGCCCACTGTGTGTTTGTCGTGCGCATGCCTCGGGCAGAGGAATCGCCCACAGGCTTCAAACGGTCGACGTGAACAATCTCATGCCCACGGCGGCGAAGGTCGGAGGAAGCGGCCAGCGGTTCAACTAGGTAATTGACAGGAGAAGTCTGTTGGAGCACTAGATAGGGTCCGTGGTACTTGGCAGTAAACTTGCTGGTCAGACCTGGTGGTGTCGATGGGACCCAGAGCTATACGTGAGCACCGGGAAAGAATTGGTGCACAGGGTGGCTGCTGTCGATGTACGCTTTCTTCTGGGCTTGCTCGTCCGAAGTAAGCGAATGAGCCAGCTTGCGACATTCTTCAGCGTGCCTGGCAGCTACTAAAAGTGATGCATACTCTGAAATATCAGGACGGTAGAGGAGGATGGTGTCGAGTGGAGACGAAGGTTCACGCCCGTACCGCAGAAAAAAATGGCGAGAATCCGGTAGTTGCTTGAACGGCGGTGTTGTAGGCATAGGTTATAAATAGGAGAATCTTGTCCCAATCGGAGTGATCGGAGGCGATATACTTGGACATAATGTCACCCAGTGTGGGGTTGAAGCGCTCTGTGAGGCCGTTGGTTTGAGGGTGGTACGCGCTGGCTGTCCGGTGGATGGTCTGACATTCGCGTAGGAGCGCTTCGACAACCTAGGATAGGAAAGATTTGCCTCGATCACTTAGAAGTTCACGAAGGGCCCCATGCCGCAGAATGAAATGATGAAGAAAGGACGCGATATTGGGTCCGGTGGTATCCTGAAGTGCTACTGTCTCCGCATAGCGAGTAAGGTGATCGACGGCCACGATGATCCAATGATTCCCTACAGGTGTATATGGCAGAGGTCCATACAAATCGATGCCAACATTATCGAATGGTCGGTATCGACACGGAAGATGCTGTAGTGGAGCCGGCTGATGGAGAAGAGGGGGCTTGCGACGCTGGCAATTGATGCACGAACGCACATACTTACTGACGAAGGTATACATACCGCGCCAGTAAACGCGCTGTCGTAACCGTTCATGAGTCTTAAATACACCCAAATGACCACACTGCGGATCGTTATGGTAAGATGCGCATATATCACTACGGAGGTGCCCAGGTACGACGAGCAGCCACTTACGGCCATCTGACATATAATTGCGTCGATAGAGGAGACCGTCACGAAGGCCAAAATGCTGCGCTTGATGACGAAGGGCGCGAGGAGCCGGTGAAAGTGACGAGTTCGTAAGAAGATCGATTAGTGATGTTAGCCACGGATCCTTGCGCTTTTCTGATGACATGTCGTCGATGGACAGGGAAGACAAGGCGAAGCTTGAGGCAGGGGACAACGGAGCGTCAGGTGGCACCAGCGAACGAGATAAAGCGTCTGCGTCGGAGTGCTTGCGCCCTGTACGATGGATAACTCGGATCTCATAATCTTGCAGTCTAAGCGACCAGCGGGCGAGACGCCGGGTGGGGTCTTTTAGTGAAGACAACCAACACAAAGCGTGGTGGTCTGTAAAAACATCGAATGGGCGTCCATATAAGTATGGCCGAAATTTCTGGAGCGCCCAAACAATGGCCAAGCATTCCTTTTCTGTCACCGAGTAGTTGGTCTCGGCCTTAGTCAGCGTTCGACTTGCGTGCACCACAACGTATTCATCAACACCGGGTTTCCGTTGAGCAAGAACCGCGCCGAGGCCGGCGTCGCTGGCATCGGTGTGCACTTCGGTAGGAGCAGCCGGGTCAAAATGGCGCAATACTGGGGGTGAGGTAAGTATCGTGCGCAATTTCGTAAAAGCAGTATCGCAAGCCGGCGACCAGGCAGAAAGAACTTTGTGAGCAATGAGCGCTGAGAAGTCGCCTCAGAGGGGCAATGATGGTCACAAAGTTCCGAACGAAACGCCTAAAATAGGAGCATAAGCCTATAAATCTGCGTAATTGCTTTATAGATGTTGGCTTCGGGAACTCTGCGACAGCGCGAGGTTTACAGGATCAGGAAGGATGTCATCTTTGGACACTGAATGCCCTAAAATAGTGAGTTGACGAGCGGCGAAATCGCAATTTTTCAGACTGAGCTGCAGACCGGCGTCGCCAAGACACTGCAAGACAGTTTGAAGGCGAGTTATAGATGGGTCGCAAAGTCGGATGAAAATACTACGATGTCATCCAAGTAGCAGATACATGTGTGCCACTTCAAACCGCGGAGAATATTGTCCATTATACGTTCAAAGGTGGCGGGAGCGTACGTTACACAGGCCAAACGTCATGACGTTGAACTCGTAGAACCCGTCGGGAGTGACAAAAGCTGTCTTGGGGCGATCATCCTCAGCAATTGAAGCTTGCCAGTAACCAGAACGTAAAACGATTGAAGAGAAAAATTCCGCTCCATGCAAAGTGTCCAGCGCGTCGTCTATCCGTGGTAGCGGATAGACGTCCTCTCGTGTGATCGCATTAAGGCGGCGACGTAGTCCACACAAAATAATAGACCCGTTTTTCTTCTTGACTAAAACGACCGGGGACACCCAAGGGCTACTGGAAGGCTGAATGACACCCCTACTGAACATCTCGTCCGCTTACTCATCAATAATGCGGCGCTCTGAAGCTGATACTCGATAAGGACATTGGCGTAATGGGGCGTGCGTACCAGTATAGATGTGGTGGGCAACAGTTGATGTACGATCCAAGGATGGCTGATGGATGTCAAAGGAAGCTCGGAATCGGTTCAGCAAGTCGAGGAGCTTGGCGCACTGATCAGGAGCGAGAGCACTGTCGATGGCTTTGTCGAAGGCAGCCAGAGGCGATGAAGGAAACGAGGTGGGCTAAGGGCACTGACGCTGTCGGAGATTGTGTCGGCACAGTTGGGGAGAAGCGGCGGGACGGTCACAAAATGGCTACTTCGGTGTGACCGCTTCGTACACTAAGGACGGCGCAGGGCAGGCATCGCGAGACGAAAAGGGAAGATGGGCTGAAGATTACTGTACAGTCTTGAAGAGATTCACAGTTTATAGATACAATCGCAGCAGATGAAGGCGGGATATCAGTAGCATCCGCAACGTGGCATTCGGCTTCCCCTAGAACGTTTGCGGCGGTCGGTGCGGTGCACAGCGGAGAAAGCTCTACTTCGGCACGAGCGCAATGAATTACGGCGAGATAGCGACACAAGAAGTCCCATCATAAAATAATGTCATGGGAGCAGTCACGAAGAATGATAAAACTGATGACGTAGAGAACGTGCTGAATGGTGACTCGAGCCGTGCAGGTACCGAGCGGTTCGATGTGCTGAGCAATGGCGGTGTGCAATGAAACCCCAGAATACGGCAAAGCAACTTTTCGTAACAAGCGGCACAGTCTAACGTCAATAAACGACAAAGCAGCGCCATGTATCTACAAGTGCAAGAGTGCAAACATTTTCGATGGTAAGTTCGATTAAATTGTTCGGTGGCGAAGCAGGACTTTCACTGGTCGACGAAAGCGCAGTTCTTGCCTGCGGAACTGCGTCTAGTGGTTTTCCGGCATTGGCGAGGTAGAGCGACGACGCATCGGTGACGGCGAGTGACGACGCGGAGAGGTTGAGCGGTGGTCGTGCGAGAAGTGGTCAAAGTGGGACGGGGGCTGAGGTGGCGCACGGGATGGGGACGGCGGCTGCGCGTAGGTGACCGGGTTCTGATCGAAAGCGTACGGGGCCGGGCGACGGCGGCACAGCCGTGCAACATGGCCAGGAAGACCACATGCAAAGCAAATGGGCCGGTTATCAGATGTGCGCCAAGGGCGTAGAATAGGTGGCGCGCGGCGCTGAGTGAAAAATGCCCGCTGAGGCGAACCGTACGATGGAAAAGGCGTAGGAGGTGGTGGTCTTGCGGCAGCCTCAGCATAAGACAGCGGAGTGGGTCCGGGCGTCGGAACAGCGTTGGCATGAATGAGCGGAGCTGTCAGTGTAGCGGCATGAAGAGTTGGTTGTCGAGGGGGCGGAAGTGCGTCGGCAACTTGTTCCTGAATAACCTGGCGTATGGTCGGAGCCAGGTGGGAGCTGGAGTGCGGAACGTTTGAAATTAGCGATAATTCCGTGCAGCTTCTTCCCGTACGAAGTCTTTGATTTCTTGAATAAGTGTGGAGCTGACAGTGGCATCAGACATAGCCGCGATCGTGGCTTCAGATTGTCGAGGGATGATACGCGACGAAGGTCGTCGTAGCTTTGACACTTCGTGACAACATCACTTACAGTACGGGGCTTTTTTGCCATGAGAATGTTGCATACGCCTTCGTGGATGCCCATCATGATGTGGCGAATTTTCTCGGCTTCAGTCATCGATGCATTTACACTATGGCACTAATCTAAAACGTCTTCGATGTAGCTATAGTGAAGGTTTCTCCTGTCTGCTCCATGTTACATTCTGTCTGCTGCCCCCGCTCGCGCAAACGGTGTTCGGCGCGAAGCTTGCGGACCGCAGGGCGACCGAAGACATCCACAAAGCGAGATTTGAACGAGGCGAAGTTTGGAATGTCAGCCTCATGATTGGCGAACCACAACTTTGCTACTTGTGTTAGGTAGGTGATAACGTTGTTAAGTTTCAAGACGTCATCCCACTTATTGAGGGTGCTTACACGTTCATACGACGAAAGCCAGTCCTCTGCGTCCTGATCGTCGGTACCGCTGAAGACCGGCGGGTCTCGCTGTCGAAGCACCCGGAGCATGGAGTAGAAGAGGCCGAGGGAGCGGGGCCAGTGGTGTTGATGCTGGAGTCAGTCATTGTGGTCGGAATTCGGCGATTGCAGAGCTCCAGGGCGAGCAA
Organism: Amblyomma maculatum; assembly: GCF_055883805.1. NCBI lineage: Eukaryota > Metazoa > Arthropoda > Arachnida > Ixodida > Ixodidae > Amblyomma > Amblyomma maculatum. The sequence goes on along the minus strand of NC_139344.1, from coordinate 264,078,117 downwards.
ATGGAAGAGAAATCCCGCACCTCCACCAAGTGGTAAGCAGGGATCCAGGCACTGGTAGTGGGCACTGGTAGCGAGCAAGACCAGAGCGGTGGGGGCCCAGCTTGTAGACAGCTAGTCCGCAAAAGCACTTCCTCTTTCTCGGCGATCTGTCCGCTTAATCGGAACTTATTCTTTTCAGTAGTTAAAGAAAACTTCGTCCTGATCCGGCGATCGAACCCGGCACCACCGCCTTTCCGGGGCAGTCGCTCTACCGACTGATCTAACCAGGGTGGCTAGCAGATCAGATGGTAGGGCGAGAGCATGTCTTTATAAATCAATTATAAAAAGAGTGATTCATTTTTTTACTCAAGTTGTTCCAATTACATGTCGCCACTCATCATGCGACATCAGATTGCAGAGTAGGTTTGCGTTACCAAAGTGCAGAACTAACTATGGGTTTTGTATGTTGAGCTTTATTGTGCCAAAGTTCCTGAATACCTCATTCAGTGACCAAGTGAATATTATGTCTTTGGCTGCCATTCGAAAAAGCTTTATTCGGTAATCTATGCTACAATGATGTTAAGTGTTTGATCATACTGTGCCACTCTGTATTATAGCCTCACGGTCTTCTGCGTTTATTATTGCTGCCAGTCATGCCAGTCATGAGATATGTTTCGGTCAGCCTTGTTCTGCAAATTCATATGTATTCATTTTTTTTTTTACCAGTGGTTGTTGTTTCCTTGTGCCTACTGCTCACTTGTATAGGGTGGTAAGGCCCGTTAAGCGGTGTATAATTCACTGTTTTTTTTGCTCACCGTCCCCCGTTTGCATGTACAAACTGAAATAAAGACTGATTGATTGATATGTCATTCATTGAATATTCTCCTGTACTTGCTGAAGATCTCTTCGTCCCATTAAAATTGGTGAAACCGAACCGTGCACTGTAGCCCAGGAACTGGTAGCTTTCTTCCAGCACTCTACACGGTGCTCTTGTGAACCGGCCACTGCGAAGCAGGCGCTCTTACTGACTTGCAGAATGAATGACTGATTACGCCCCTCCACTAGGATGAAACCAGAGAAAGACGTAAAGTTCTGGGGAACTATAACGTTACTTAAATATGACTGCACATCACTGTCAAAAACATATCACGACCATTAGCACTAGTGCTTTCACGCGTAAAACTTGCGTGCGGTCTAGTTGGTGGCATGATTCCCTGAACTTTCCGCTACGGCAACAATGGCACAGAAAAAAAAAATCCAACTGTGAAGCCTTGCGCGGCACGGTTCGGGGACACAACTGTCCTGACACGGTCCAGGGATACACTGAAAGAAGAGACTATCGAAGCATTCAGAATGGCTTCGGGTCAGGAGGAAGAATGTGGGAGTGTGCCGTCAGTAGCCCTCAGCAGAAAGGAGAAGCAGCTGCTTGAGCAAGATGGTAGCAGAAGATAGGATTGTTTTCCTTAGTTTAATTTGTTCTCTTCGTTTTCTTTTTTCTTCTGACCCGTTGTCTTCTACTTCTGGTCCTCTTTCCTCTGAGAACGTTTTCTTCTTTATTCCTCGTACTGGAAATAAACCGCCATTTGTCAGTGTGCGCATAACAGGTGTGAACGTCTTTTTTTGCGTGTGTTCTCTATTGTGCATGTGATGAAGTATGCAGCGCCGAGGGCTTTCCAGAGTAGCTAGGCCGTACCGAGCAAGTTGTAGGTAGCCCTGCCCGTTAGGTTAAGCTCCACGGTCATGGTATAAAATCCATCGCCTGGCTTAAACTAGTCGATCGAGGAGGTATGACCTGCGCTCTATAGACCAAGAAAAGGCCTTCGAAAAGTAACACCAGGTTGGCCACCACTTGAGAGAAACGGTGCGCACGTCCTACGGATAGTGAAAAGCAGTTGTCATCGTTCAAGGCACTTCTCGGATGGATTCAAAGTGGAACGTAGCGCCCGGTAGAGATAACCACTTTCCCATAATGAGCGCTATAACTTTGGAATAACCTTCGATGAGACGCAAATGCATGTGACACTCGCGGTAACATAAGACATTTCCCGTCCGCCGCTGTGGATAAGGGTTACACGCAGCATAAATACCTAGGAAAGGGGAAGATGACACAGCCATCTTCGAAACTTAGTGTTTGAGCATCGGCTGCTAAATTCGGAAGCCCGATGTTCGGATACCACAGGTGGCATGTGGTTTGTTTTTTTTTTCTTCTATTTTTTAGTCAACTGTTTCCACTTTAATTAATACTAACCACTGATTAAAAAAACAACCCATATGTTTTCATTTTTGTCAGTGGCCGTCAGCTCCTTTCTTATGTACCTCGATTACAAGGGCAGCTATCCAGTACCTTCGTATACAAACCATGTCATCGTGGTTGTCCCGCGGCTGTAAACCGTCAAGCGCGTATTTGTGGTCATGGAGCAATATTGCATAGGAAGTGAAGTTTAGTTGATGGTGATCAAAAGCATCATCGTGCCTACATATTCCCATCACCACCTAGAACACGATGCGTGGATTCTACTTAGATCAAGATGGTAACCATGTCGAAAAAAAAAAAACGCTGCGAAGATTCATGGTCTTAATAAGCTTCGCTACATGCTCATTGTCCGGTCATAATTAACAGAATACTGTTGTTCAATTTACCCGTATCACAGCCAGAATCTTCACATTCCCAGCTACAGTGAAGATGACCTCACAAAGCCTGGACCTCGCCCAGGCTGGAGAGAGAGTGGTGATAGTGGGCTGAGGTCTGCATTATATTTGGAGGTCAGCGCTTTTTAGGTCCGCTGCCTTCTATTTGGCAAGGAAATAAAAGGCAAACAATCCGTCAGGATACCAAGGCAAATTTCTGGAAGGTAAATTCATGCAGGAACTGGTACACTGCGCTGGTATCCTCATTACATAGTGTATGGTATATATGGTTTAACGTTCCAAAGCGGCATGGGCTAGCTATGAGAGATACCGTGGTGGAAGGCTCGGGCAATTGTGACCACCTGCGGTTTTTTTTTAACGTGCGGCCTGGGTCCTCGGGTCCTCCAGGCAGCTGAGCGCTCTAACTGTACTGATCCCTCGCAGCAGGGCGTTAGCAGCTTCATACGCTCGTGCGGCCCTTTGTAGCGCTCTGCGAGAGCTTTTTAGGCCGCTTTTAGTGACCACGCAGCAATTTCGCGTCGATGTATACGCTTGTGAACGCCCTCTAGAACACAGCGCAAGCGTACACGTAAATTTCTTCAAATAATCATGAATTCCTTGCTTTTAATTTGCCCCATTAAAAACGCAGACTGTATTTTAATTTCTTTACACCCTCTTAATGCATGTTTTACCTGATTCCAAAGGGAGTCAGGCGTAAGGAAGACAAGCGCCTGGACATTCCAATTATGGCCGCGCGAATTGTTAAAAGGACGATTATGCCCTATTCGCTAGAGATTGGGAAAGTTCTCATGAAAACGGAAGCCTTTCACAGTACCTGTGACGAAGAGAATGGTCGAAGATTCACGCAAGCCTATTTCAAGAAGTCGATTAAAATAACAACAAAAAGGGGAAGCGCGCGGTAGATTAAGGAGAGAGGGGGGGAAGTCATTAAACCCGCTACATTTCGACGACAGCGAGAGGTTGCACCTGTAAAATGGCCCGCTTTCTCTGGAATGAAAGGTCGTTGGCCTTGCAGCAGCGTAAGCCAGAAAGCATTATCAACTGCCAAAAGGTGCCGGCTTCGTTAGAGCCTCTCGAGCGTGCCGGTGCACCGGGCGAAAGAGGGTAACCGGGCCCGTAGCCCTGCAGCGTGAGCCCCCGTCCTCGGCCGGAGTTGCTTCTGCTGCTGCCCCCGCCACTAGAGCTCCTCAACGTTTCCATTTCCTTTTTTTTTTTTTTTTTTTTTGCTCATCCACTGGTTCCCCCTCCGCCTTTCTGCGCTCTTGTCGTCGTCTGGTGCTTCGAGGACGATCTCGTCCCGGGAGAGATTGCCTCCTAGTCATAGAAATGCATGAGGACCGCTCGAGCCACTGTCGCAGGCAAAGCAGGACAGGCTCGTATTTTTCCCGCCGCTGCGTGGAGCACTCTTTTCGGGCACTTCTTTCCATCTTGTATCGTTCAAATTTGTTTCCTACGAAGAGGTATATATGCAGCGGAGACTATGAAAGGAGCTCGAAGAAAAACAAGCAAAGGCGGGGATAAAAAAACATTGAGAAGTTAGAAAGTGGCTGAAGATACGATTCTTCTCGGAGCAAATCTCAATCTCGGGAGGCTATCGGAGAGCGTTCGGACCGCGTTCGTTGAGCGGGAGTATAGAGCACGGGAAAGAAAGGAGGGGGTACTGTGTATTGGCAGTGTCGGTAATTATACAAGACGTATTTTTCTTGTCTTCCGCGTCGTCACCGCCTCCGAGCTTGTCAGGCTTTATACTTTTCGCACGAGTGTGTGTAGAAAATTCCCCCTCAATAATTATGCGGCCACGGGAGCAGTGCTTACGCAGACGGTACCGCTTGTTGTGATGACAGCTGATCAACTGTTGTCTAAGTTGTTCAGCTTGTCCCATTAGTTTCGCTCTGTTAAGCTTAAAGCCTTGATGGCATATAGAAGCTATTAAAGAGAAATAGGCCCTCCGTCGATGTGCCCGCGGCCTCGTGCCACGCTTATGTGTGCGTTCAGAACGTTTTCTATTTATTTATTTTTTATTTCCGTCATTCCACGCGTGGTTAGCCAAATATGTATTACTACTTAATTATGCGACAAATTTTACAGCCTGAGCATAAAGAAACTTTGGTGAGCCATAGACAACTGTTAATAGAGTTGACATATTGTTTTTATGACAAGGCGCATTTGAATCCTATATGCTGCTGTGAGAACTAAAGTGTGCGTAGGAAGAAATGCCTCGCTTTTCAGCTGATGGCCTCTGTCTGATGAGATCTTTCTAACAATTAAGAAAAAAAAAATCATCCTCCATCGGACTCCTACCCCTCCGATCACCAGCCCAGCGCGTTAACCGACTACGCCACGCCGAGCACGCGAGCAACATTTTAGTTCTTTTTTTACCGTTCCTTCCGTTTCCATGCCATCGTAGGGGCGCGACGATGACGCCTTTAACCTTGGTCTCCAGGAGGGAGCGTGGCGCATGCCATCTGTCGCCAGCTATGATGACCAAGCGCCGCAACGAGTGCGCGCCATCACCGCCGAGTGGAGCTACTCACCTCGAATCGGCGAGAGTGGCGCGAACAGAACTTCCTTCGTGCAGGCGTCCAAAAGGAGACTCACGGAGTGGTGGACAGCAATACGCAAGCCGTAATTTTTTTTGTGTGTGTGTATGTGTGTGTGTGTGTGTGTGTATGAGTTAAGTGTGGTGTTGTGTCTACGGTACTTTGTATTGTTTATTATTTTTTTACGACTGCGGCGCCAACATGGTGCCCGCCCGATGCAAAGGGTAGAGTCAATAAATAATAATCATCATCATCATCATCACCGGCACGGAAGAAGCCGCCGTCCTGCACTGTGTGATCGGCGGGCGTCTGTGAAATAAACAATACAGTAAAATCGGCCCCAAAGGCTTTCGCTCTATCACTCTTAAGGGGTCTTAAGTGCCTCAAGAATTCTTGATTCACCAAATCTGTAGATCACAAAGAAACGTTTTCAAGTGCTCTGCGCTTCGTCCGTCCACGAAGGCCCTTTTGCACTGTCGTCCTGCAGACATTCTGTATTTCCTTCCGAACCTACGCAGGAACACATCCTTTCATTACTCAAGCGAGTAACATCGACGGCACCACTGTGCTTGTGTGATAAGGTTCCTTCAATCAGCGCTCGCTTCAGTAAGCTCGGCAGCAATGCCATGATGGTTCCAGTTTAATTTCTCTCGTGTTCGCCTCGTTGGAGCAAATTATTCCTAATACATCTCCGCGTATCAAGTAAGCCAGCCTTTAATTGCTGCCGAGCAAACAGCATTCTGCTGTCACTAAGAGCTGTATTGAACAAACTTGGCAGTGACAATGTGTAAAAAAAAAAATAGAACCTGTTTTCACAAACCACCGGGTAAGAACTGGCAAGACGTGATGCGGTCGACTTTTGGACTTAATAAGGCTTCGCTGAATCTCGGCGCTGATAAGGTATCATGTTTTAGGATCCTCAGGTGGCCACAACGACATCCGGTAACGCAGCGTCCACTGCCGGTGCGCATCTCCTCATGAACAGTGCCAGGCGGGGTCACGAGGTAACAGGCGTCGCAGGCTACGCAACAACAACGTACTGGTTCGAAAACACTACGGCGCAAAGACGACAGCACGCGGAAGAATACGACACCCCATGCGCATGTGGTGTCGTATTCTTTCGTGTGTTTCCGTCGTTGCGCCATAGTGTTTTCAAGTCATAAACCAAGTCGTGCCAAAGGCTGTCATTCTAAAGTACTCGTTCCTCTCAACAGACACAAAGTACCTGGGCCACCAGCTGAAACACAAAGGCAAAGAAGGGAACACCCCTTATATGCTCCCGCCTACAACCCAACTCCAATTGACACAACAGTAGTTACTAGAGGTTATCAAGGCTTCGTGAGTCACAGGACATCTAAGTGCGTTAATACACGCTCAGTATATCACTGGAGGATGCACGGAAAGCATCCACGGTATCACAGAGACCAGTTTCAACCGAGGTATTTACCAGTTCAAACTTATTCTGTATCAGGTCCCAGCACTGGAGGGGTGTCCTGTATCACCTGGACTTGAACAATTCCCTGGAGGAGTTGACAACAAACCGCACATCGGCAACCGATTAGCGTTGGCCACTTGTCGCATGGGAAACAACAGAACATTTCTCGTTGCATTGCAGGAACCACAGGCTCTCCGAGAGAGATTTATGATGCACTATATACACATATATATATATATATATATATACGAGACTGTGCCCATGTATGTGGAGGACATGACCCGGCTCTTCCGACGTTCTGACCTGGCCATGACCGAAGACAAAAAGGTGCGCCACCTTATGCACGGTATTAAAGAGCAACTGTTCGCTGGCCTCGTGCGTAATCCACCAAGGACTGTTGCTGAGTTTCTTTCGGAAGCTGTCACAATAGAGAGGATGCTCGAGCAGCGGTCTACCACTTACGACAGGCCGGTGGTCGCCGCTTCGGTTGTGGAGCCGTTTCCGGCCTTCGGGGCTACCCCGAACCTACGCGACATCATCCGCTCAGTTGTACGCGAAGAGCTCCAGAAGCTTTTCGGTGCTCCACAGCCGATGGTCGGCTCTGTAGCTAGCATTGTCCGCGAAGAGCTTCAAGCGTTGAAGCCCTCGGTAGCGTCCGCTAATCCACAACCTTTCCCCACGGAGTACCTGCGTCCAACTTATGCAGATATGGCGCGACGCCCTGCCCTTGCTTCGGCGCCATTACCGCCACCCGATCAAGGCTCACTGTATTCCGCACACACTGAGCCGTTCGTCGACAACCGACGACCACCCCAGCGGAAGGCGGACCTGTGGTGCGCCCCAAATCGCCAGCGCCTGTGCTTCCATTGCGGGGAGCCAGGTCATCTCTATCGCCAGTGCCCCTATCGACACCTTGGACTTCACGGATTTCCCATCGACATGCGTCGCCCTTCAATAGGCCAAAGACCCCGGGAGATTGAAGACTACTTAGCGCAGCAGCGCATGGCGCCAACTTTTCAGCGGCAGTCACGATCCACGTCCCCACGCCGACCATCGCCGCAGCGCGGGCCATCCTGGACGGCGCAGCGACGCTCGCCAAGTCCCCACCGGGAAAACTAAAGACAGCGACCTCCGGGGGCGAGGCCACTTGCAATCGACTTGACGAAGACCCCCTGACAAGGAGACATGTGAGCGATCTGGATTTTACGGCACCGACGACAGTTCTTACGCATGAACATCGACTCTCGCTGGACATACCCGTGCTTCTCGACGGCCATAAGGTTAGCGCATTGGTGGACACTGGCGCGGATTTTTCGATTATAAGCGGGAAGCTAGCAGCGCTTCTAAAAAAAGTCATGACACCATGGTCGGGCACGCAGATTCGCACCGCTGGCGGACATGTCGTAACTCCTAGTGGCCTGTGCACGGCACGAGTTCAAATTTGGATGGTGTCATACAACCATCCAACAGCCCGTGGTCATCCCCTGTCGTGGTGGTAAAGAAAAAAGATGGGACCCTTCGCTTCTGTGTCGATTATCGAAAGCTGAATGCCATCACTAAAAAAGACGTCTACCCGCTGCCCCGTATCGACGATTCGCTCGACAAGCTTTGTCGCGCCCAGTACTTCTCCTCCATTGACTTGAAGAGTGGGTACTGGCAGATTGAGGTTGATGAGCGGGACCGCGAAAAAACAGCTTTTGTCACCCCAGATGGACTGTACGAGTTCAAAGTGCTGCCTTTTGGCCTATGTTCAGCGCCGGCAACTTTTCAGCGCATGATGGACACCGTCCTCGCCGGCCTCAAATGGCAAATCTGCTTAGTCTATCTCGACGACGTTGTCGTATTCTCTGAAACCTTTGAAGAACACCTCGAACGCCTGCGCGCAGTATTAGGTGCCCTCCGGTCAGCTGACTTGACGCTCAAGCCCGAGAAATGCCGCTTTGGCTACAAAGAGTTGAAGTTTCTTGGTCACCTTGTGAGGGCCGCAGGCGTTAGGCCAGATCCCGACAAGACTGCTGCTGTCGCCAAATTTCCCGTTCCTGCAAACAAGAGAAGTTTGAAACGCTTCCTGGGTCTCTGCACGTACTACCGCCGCTTCATCGCCGATTTTTCCAAAGTTGCCGCCCCCCTGACTCGCCTCACGCGCGATGATACACAGTTCGTGTGGGGCGCCGAGCAACAAGAGGCTTTTGCGGAGCTGCGCAGCCGACTGCAAACAAGCCCTGTTCTTGCGCACTTTCATGAAGACGCTGACAACGAAGTCCACACCGACGCCAGCAATATCGGCCTTGGTGCTGTACTCGTTCAACACCAAGCTGGCGTCGAAAAGGTAATAGCGTATGCCAGCCGCACGCTCTCCCGCGCTGAGACAAACTACTCCACTACGGAAAAGGAATGCCTTGCGGTTGTGTGGGCAACCATGAAATTTAGGCCTTACCTCTACGGCCGCCAGTTTAAAGTTGTCACCGATCATCATTTCTTGTGCTGGCTGGCTAACCTCCGCGACCCATCGGGGCGCCTAGCGCGTTGGAGTCTTCGCCTCCAAGAATTTGAGTACACCATTGTGTATAAATCTGGCCAGAAGCACGAAGATGCTGACGCGCTGTCGCGCGCACCCGTCGGTTTAGTCGATGAGAGCACGGACGATGAGAGCGGTTTTCTTGGACTGGTGAGTGCTTCAGACATAATGACCCGACAGCGAGCTGACCCGGACCTTCGACCTGTCATTGACCACCTGCAGGGTCGCGCTGCTGATAATCCCTCGGCAATTTGCTCTAAACCTGTCTGCTTTCTGTGTCCGGAATGGCGCTCTATACAAACAGAACTCCAGCACTGTTGACCGAGCGTTCCTCCTCGTAGTGCCAGCCGACCTCCGTGCCGATATCCTTTTTTCCTGCCATGATGAGCCCACCTCCGGCCACTTGGGCTTTACACGCACACTCGCCCGAGTTCGTCAAGCCTATTATTGGCCTAAACTCGCTGACGCCGTTCATCGCTACGTCAGAGGCTGTCGTGAGTGCCAACGTCGAAAGGCGCCACCTCTCAAGCCAGCGGGTTTGCTCCAACCTATTGCGCCTCCCCGAACACCGTTTGACCAAATCGGCATCGACCTTCTGGGCCCATTTCCGCTGACATCGGTCGGTAACAAATGGATTATAGTCGCGACCGACTATCTCACACGGTATGCGGAAACCAAGGCTGTGAAGCGTGGCACGTCATCTGAGATCGCCCAGTTTTTTATGCAGCAGATCATGTTGCGCCATGGCGCACCGTCAAAAGTAATCACCGATCGAGGCACGGCGTTTACGGCACAACTTATGCATGACGTATTTGAGCTGAGTCACACGAGCCATCGCAAAACCACTGCTTATCACCCACAGACGAATGGCCTCACGGAGAGACTCAATAAAACGATCGCCGACATGATTGCAATGTACATAGACTCCCAGCACAAGACCTGGGACGAGATTCTCCCGCACGTCACATATGCCTACAACACTGCCATCCAAGAGACTACGCGTTTTACGCCATTTCGCCTGCTCTATGGACGCGACGTTCAGACGATGTTAGATGCCATGCTTCCGTGCTGCACGGATAATCCTCTCATTCCAGACGCTGAGCAGTTTGCTCAGCGCGCCGAGGAAGCACGTCAACTTGCCCGCATCCACATTCAGCAACAGCAGGGAAAGGATACGCGTCGCTACAACCTCCGTCATCGACACGTCACATACCAACCAGGAGAGCAAGTTTGGGTGTGGACACCGGTGCGCCGGCCCGGCTTGTCTGAAAAACTGATGTCGCGATACTTTGGACCTTACACGGTTCTGCGCCGTGTCACAGAAGTGACATACGAAGTCCTTCCAGCGGGTACTGTGCAGACCTCGCGTCGGCAACCACGCTCCGAGGGGGTGCACGTTGTCCGCATGAAACCGTATTTCACGCAGTAATGTGCAGTGTACTATGCACTCGTTTAGTTGTGTAGGGCACCGCCTCTCTTTTATATTCGTTTTCTGTACTGACTTGCATCGCCCACCGCTCGCGCCCAGTCTGTGCTTTCGTTTTTTTAGGAGGGGGAGTAATGCCACCTGGTGTCCCAGATGTTTTTAGGTGGCACCTGGAAGAAAAGGACGCCGAAGTTGTCTCGCGTGCTATGCGCGGAACTTCGCCTGCTGGTTGAGCTTCGTCCCGTCGCCTTAGTCACATCTAGCGCTGTTGTCCGTGACAATATATATATATATATATATATATATATATATATATATATATATATATATATATATATATATATATATATATATATATATATATATATATATATATATTGTAGTGAACTACACGAGGATATACGAAGACGAGGATGAAGTAGGCGAGAATATCACGAAGACTCATACCGGGGTGGGTGAAAGAAATACGCTTCATCTGGGTCCCCGGACACAGCGGTATTTTTCAGAACGAAGCAGCAGATTTCCTGGCTAAATCAGCTCTTGGTGCATCTGTTTCATGTACCATCCCTAATATCACCATTTTCGGAATGTCCCGTTTCCAGCGATATCAATACCTAGCCGCTACATGCAATGATTCTTTGCTATCTACAGCCGAATACCACATCTGATATACTCATGGAAAGTTCGAGCATGTAAATCACGGCAGTGTGAGGTAACGATGACTGTCCTAAGATGCAGGATTCCTCGCCTAAATCTTTATTTATGTAGATGCGGGATCAGCCCCACAAACCTTTGTGAGGCTTGCGGTGATATTGAAAATATTGATCACTTCCTTCTCGCTTGCCGAAGGTTTTCACATCAGAGGAGGGTGCATTTAGAAACTCCAATTGCACGCTTGGGATTTACTTTGTCGGTCCCGCTTCTATTCTCCTTCGGTGCGAGTGCGAAAGGATTTGCGTTGCCTCAAATTTGTCAGTACTTACATAACTACATCACAGCTACGGACAGATTCCCTTGCTAATTGCATTCCAAATTTACAAAACTCAAAATTTTTGCTTCATATTTTTTCATTCAATAACTTCTGTGATCTTAAATCTTATGTTTTTGTTTAGTTGTCAATTACTTTAATACACTAATTCAGTTAGTGTAGGACATTTGGCAGTCCACACTGAACCCTGGCCAATCCCCCTTCGTGGGTATGTGCCAAATATCAAGGAAGAAGAGGATAAGGACGACGAAGTGCCGCTGCGCTGCTCGAGCTCGCTTGTGGAGACCTAGACTGGCTGTGTTCTTCTGTGGTTCGCCGTGCAACTTCGAGAGGGCTATTATCCCTGTTAAAACACAGTAAAAAACCCCTTTCACTTGGTGAAGGTGAGCATTTCCTGCCGCCCTGGAGCTCCGCAGCCGCACACTCCCGACACAAGCAATGGCCGACGCTACCACCCCTAGTCCAACCGGCCCCTCATCCGCCGTGTTTTGCGCTGGAGCTTTGCGCCAGCGTGATCCTCCTATCTTGAGCGGAACCGGCGACCATGACGTGGAAGACTGGCTGGCCTCATATGAGCGGTTCAGTATTCACAACCACTGGGACGACAACCAAAAACTCAATAACGTCATTTTCTACCTAACGGACGTTCCAAAGCTATGGTTCCGCAACCACGAGGCCGATATCACATCGTGGTCTACTTTCAAGGCTAGTTTTGCCGATATTTTCGGCCGGCCTGCAGTGCGCAAATTGCGCGCTCAGAGCAACGCCTGCGCGGCCGTGCACAGCTTCCTGGTGAGAATTTTATCAGCTATATTGAAGATGTCGTAGACCTGTGAAAGCGCGTGGACGCTTCAATGTCAGGGAGCACCAAGATTGATCACATTATGCAAGGAATTGATGATGACGCGTTCCAGATGCTTCTGGCTAAAAATCCAGTCACCGTCGTCGACGTTATCAACGCATGCCACAACTTTGATGAATTACGCAAGCGCCGTAACATCAATCGCTCTTCGCTCTCACACCCGGCGCCGCTTGCAGCTTTAACACCTGAAGCAGACCAGTGCACCTTGCTGCCACAAATAAAGCAGTTCGTTCGAGAAGAAGTTGCCCGTCAACTATCCCTCGTTCGCCAACGTCCTGACGCTCCCACTCCTTTAGTGCCAAAGTTGCAGCAAGACATTTGCCAACAAGTTGCGGAAGCACTCCCCACGCTTCCTGAAGCTCCTTCTGTTGCTCCTTTGACATACGTCGAAGCACCAGTCCAGTATAATCAACCTGCTGTTCTAGCCCCTTTGACCAACGCGGCTGTGGCTGCGCGGCCACCGCCTGAGCCGTCACCACCCATGCAGCCTGTCCTACGCCCTGCACCGCTTCCTCAAACGGCCCCGCTTCATCCTCCCACCCTTGGCGTACTTCGGACAATCGTCCTATTTGCTACTACTGTGGTTTCGCTGGACATGTGGTCCGTCGATGTCGTCGTCGCATGGCCGAGCCTGCGTCTTCGTGATATTCTCGCCTACTTCATCCTCGTCTTCGTATATCCTCGTGCAGTTCACTACAATTTGAAATTGTAGTGAACTACACGAGAGTATACGAAGACGAGGATGAAGTAGGCGAGAATATCACGAAGACGAGGATAAGGACGACGAAGTGCCGCTGCGCTGCTCGAGCTCGCTTGTGGAGACCTAGACTGGCTGTGTTCTTGTGTGGTTCGCCGTGCAACTTCGAGAGGGCTATTATCACTGTTAAAACACAGTAAAACCCCCTTTCAATATATATATATATGTGTGTGTGTGTGTGTGGGGGGGGGGGGGGGGGGGAAAGGAGCGAACAGTCGGCGAGGCCAAGGAAAGCATTGAGGATTGTTTTGTCTTTTTTTTTAATTTTTACTTGAACAATCACAGAAATGAGTAATGTATTCTGCTTAGGGGAAAGATAATTAAACACAAAGTGGAAGAAAAAACAACGAGCCGATGGTGGGGCCGAACCCACGACCTCCGAATATCGCGTCCGGTGCTCTTCCAACTGAGCTACATCGTCCGCTGTCCACCCTGCTACTTTCTCGGGTATTAATGTTGTCTGTATACGAACTTTGAGAGTGTTCACCAGCGCCACCCTCAACCATAGCGGCGGACGTGGAACGTCCTGTGTTACCGCCAGCGTCACGTAGAACGTGATCAAGAGCGAGGGCGAAAGCTGTGCTAGAACCCTCTTACGCTACCTATGGCTTCAAGACTGCCAGAACCGAGACCCCCGTAAGCTACAAGCAGATAAATGAAGGGAAAATGAGGGTGCTCGTTATAATACATGAAGGAAAGAAGCCAACAGTCGGCGAGGCCAAGGAAAGCATTGAGGATTATGTTTTGTCTTTTTTTTTTAATTTTTACTTGAACAATCACAGAAATGAGTAATGTATTCTGCTTAGGGGAAAGATAATTAAACACAAAGTAGAAAAAAAAAGAGCCGATGGTGAGGGCCGAACCCACGACCTCCGAATATCGCGTCCGGTGCTCTTCCAACTGAGCTACATCGTCCGCTGTCCCCCCTGCTACTTTCTCGGGTATTAATGTTGTCTGTATACGAACTTTGAGAGTGTTCACCAGCGCCACCCTCAACCATAGCGGCGGACGTGGAACGTCCTGTGTTACCGCCAGCGTCACGTAGAACGTGATCAAGAGCGAGGGCGAAAGCTGTGCTAGAACCCTCTTACGCTACCTATGGCTTCAAGACTGCCAGAACCGAGACCCCCGTAAGCTACAAGCAGATAAATGAAGGGAAAATGAGGGTGCTCGTTATAATACATGAAGGAAAGAAGCCAACAGTCGGCGAGGCCAAGGAAAGCATTGAGGATTATGTTTTCTCTTTTTTTTTAATTTTTACTTGAACAGTCACAGAAATGAGTAATGTATTCTGCTTAGGGGAAAGATAATTAAACACAAAGTAGAAAAAAAAAAGAGCCGATGGTGAGGGCCGAACCCACGACCTCCGAATATCGCGTCCGGTGCTCTTCCAACTGAGCTACATCGTCCGCTGTCCCCCCTGCTACTTTCTCGGGTATTAATGTTGTCTGTATACGAACTTTGAGAGTGTTCACCAGCGCCACCCTCAACCATAGCGGCGGACGTGGAACGTCCTGTGTTACCGCCAGCGTCACGTAGAACGTGATCAAGAGCGAGGGCGAAAGCTGTGCTAGAACCCTCTTACGCTACCTATGTATATGTATATATATATATATATATATATATATATATATATATATATATATATATATATATATATATATATATATATATATATATATATATATATATATAAAGCTATATGCACGCCTTAACGGGTGCATATAGCTTTGTTTTCCGCATGGAGCTAGCCCAGACTCCTTAACAGAAAACGGTGAGACGAAATACAGTTTCGGGCTATGCAAATCAAATGACCACAGCCTTACTTTTAAGTTAGGCTGTGGTTATTTTAGGTGTCGGCAGACCAAAATGGCTGCGTTCAATACCGCACCGAGTTTGGTGCATTAGCCAAAACATAAACCTGTTGCAGTATGGAAGGAAGCACTAGACACCCTGACACAACAGGTACACATTATACAAAGCAGTAAAAATCATGGAAATCACCGCCACAGTCGGCAGTGATTACACGATGGAACTCTCCAGAGCCCTTTAGAATACGGCCGGCTAATTAGAACAAAGTTATTATACGGCAAACCGCATTCCTTGTCATTTCTGAGACAATAAAGTAATCGGGTGTGTACAATCACATAATACTTTCAATGCCAGTGCGCGTGTATTGTAAACCAAATGAGATTTTAAAAACTTTCATCCCAATCTATTCAAACTGGTGGCGTCAAGAGCGAAAAATACATCTTGGCCAGCGTTAGGAAATGAATGGCGGTGTAGCCTATAGCATCGGGAGTCTGCGCGCAAGCAGACGGAACACTTGCGCTCGCCCTTCGTTTATATCTATATTTTGTACAGTGGAGCATGCCTCTTTCTTGTCCTTCCCTCGTTGTCCCTTCCCACGCTATTCTCTCGCTATCTATTTTATTTCTGCCATCTGCAACTGGAAACTACTACTACCGTTATTCTCCTGCTGCTACTACAACTACTGCTACTACGACTACGATACCTTGCTTGAGAAAACAGCTGGCGATATAGCGCTACCTCTGTTCTAGCTTGCAAAAGACTCCATTTTCACTTAAAGTCACGCCTTTGTCATCAGAACACGGCAATTAACCTATCGTTACAGACCAATTTCAGTTTGTCCTCGGTGACCCTTTCACACAACGCAGACACGCAGCGAGGGTGGCCGGTACAAGCAGTCCCCGCCCCCCCCCCCCTCCCCTTTTGCCCCGAAATCAAGCCCCTTCCTCAAGTCCACGCTGGCCTAGCACACACTTCCGAGGCGAGGCCATATAAATAATCACATTTGAAAGTTGTTCGCCGATGAACACTAAGTTGCTGCTTTTATAGCATTGTTATGGCCTAGGCTTGGACGCAATAGCCAGTCGGCTGACGAGTGCTGCGCGTCCATGAGCTCCTCAAATGCGATAGTGTGCAATACTTGCGCGAAAGAGACTGATAGGCCGTGGTTCATGAACGGACAGGCCACTGCAATATGATGGCGTTATTAGGTTTGTGTAGCGAGCCTGGGTATCGCACCGCTACCACCAGTTATTACGTTTGAGGCACGCGTGCTCAGCCCACCGCTGACGCCAGTTGTTACATGCGGCGCGCGGCCCCTCGGTAGCGTTGGCCTGGCGGCTCCGTGGCTCGGCGGACGGCATCAACGGTCCCAGCAAAGACGAGGTGTCTTCTAACGAAACAACCTTTACTACAACATCGTGAAGAAACGGGACATCTCCGCTCTTCCCACCAGATGTTGCACCTCGGTCAGGCCTGGCTCGTTTCACCGACCACGTTCACTGCTTGGTCGTCCTCGTCCCTCCGCTGTTCACCAGTTGTTGGACGACGGTATCGCCTGGCTCGTCCCTCCGACCACGCCTACGGCTTCGTCGTCATCGTCCCACCGCTGCCTACCAGTTGTTGGACGACGGTATCGCCTGACTCGTCCCTCCGACCACGGTTACGGCTTGGTCGTCCTCGTTCCACCGACCATGGTTACGGCTTGGTCGTCCCACCGCTGCCTACCAGTTATTAGCTTTGTGTAGCGAGCCTGGGTATCGCAGCGCTGCCACCAGTTATTACGTTTGGGGCACGCGTGCTCAGCCCACCGCTGACGCCAGTTGTTACATGCGGCGCGCGGCCCCTCGGTAGCGTTGGCCTGGCGACTCCGTGGACGGCGGACGGCATCAACGGTAACAGCAAAGACGAGGCGTCTTCTAACGAAACAACCTTTACTACAACATCATGAAGGAACGGGCAGAGAAGCTGACCCGGAGAGAATACAGACACTCTCACACAGCTGGTGTCTAGCGTCGTGTCAACGGCGCGTCAAAGTAGTCTCTGTCGCAGCGGAGTCTGCCGCTGCTTTTTATAGGCTTGCCAGCTCACAGGGAAGGGAGAGCCCGACAAGTCTGGGCAAGACGGGATGACTCAATAGCAGGTGGCGCGACCACATCTCCTCCACCTCCTGCAGACGGGCGAGGGCGACGCACTCTCCCCCGAGCTCCAGGCTTGGCCAGCGTTTGCACACACACGCACGCACACACATTTGGCGCGTGGCAGGATCACGTCGAGACTTGCCCGCGGTAAAGTGAACTAGAATTGGGTAGTGGGCTCACTCCTCAGCCGGCGCCATACATTGCGATGACGCCGCCTATGTCAGCAGATTCTAGTTCTGCGCGCCTCCGCAGGGAGCCGCCACCGCCGCCTTCATTGTAGCAGCGCGCGGCACCGCGCGCCGTTTACCTTTGCCTGCCTTCCCCTTCGTTGCTGTATTCTCGCCATTGCGGAGGTGTTGTTTTGCAGTGGGCAATGTGACCCAACGAATTGTGACTTCTGATACGAAGATGTCACCCCGATGACAAAACCATTGTGCTAGGCTGCCGGACACGCTTACGGGAAAGGCGCCAAGCACGAATCGAAAGATATGTGGCTCTTGGAAAATAATGAGAGCAAATATAAATCCTCACTAATGGATAAGTTCACGATGACCTGATCACATAGATAGATAGATGTATTTATTGAAAGGAAAAGACAGAGAGGTTGGCCGGAATAATTCAAATCTGACCTGCTACTCTGCACTGGGGAAGGGGAAGGAGAGAAGAAAGAAGGTCATGATGGGTGACGATGTGGGAGAATGCATATGAAATACGTATACAGACACAGTAGATTGTTTTACAAGCGCGAATCATGTCCGCTGGCGCACAAAAAAAACGGCAAAGAGCACGCGCTGCCTGGACACCCTTCCCCTTGTCCTGCCAAGCGCCCAGCAGCAGTTCCTCCGACAGAGGCCTCTTGTCTAGACGCTTCAAGGAAGCCGCTAGCACACCTCTTTCGCGCGCATACGCTGGGCACACCAATAATATATGGTCCACAGTCTCTGGGATGCCACAAGTTGAACATTCCGGCGAGTCCATCTGTCCAATTAAATCACATCAATTACACGTATATGCCAGCCTAGTTTTTCAGTTGTATTTAATTATATGGCCTTGTGGAAACAATAAGCCAGGGGAATTCGTGCAAGCAGGGCCAGCTAGCCGGATTGTCGACATGCTGCATCAAGAAAGCACAAAGCCAAATACGAATGTGAACAAAAAGGAGGACCAGTAGTTGGGAAATAACTTTATTCAATGCATTACTAGGCGTCAAGAATGCGCAGGTATATCTGTTTACCACAGCCAGCATATGATAGCTGAAATGATTATAGGCTAATATTTCACAGTACTGGATATGTTGCTAAATAGGGTCTAATGAAATTGAATTGCGAAGCTTTTACAAGCCTGCTAACCGCGGCGTCGCCGGGAGCAAACAGCTTACTAGGCACAAACTTCCGCGAAAATGGGGACTCAGCTATTGTCAGTTCAGCTTTACTGCTCCTTGAGCAAGCTCGAAAATATATGACGGCCTGTGGGGCGATCATTCATGACTTGAAAACCACTGTACACGGCGAAAAGATGACAACACAAGAAAACAAAAAACGGACACGACACATGGTGTGTCCTTTTCTTTTTTGTGTTCGTAATGCAGTTCCATGGCAGGAAAGAAAAACACTCCGTGAACATATTTCCGAGGAACACTGTATACGGCGCAAAGAAGACAACACAAGAAATAAAAGGATACCATGTGAGCATGTCCTGTCCTTTTCTTAATTTCTTGTGTTGTCTTCTTAAATTCGCGCACTATACAGTGGTTCTCGAAAATATATGTTCACCGAGTTTTTTTTTTTTTTTTTCGTGCCATGAACTCTATTCGGGCAGCAAATAAACTGATGCACTCGGAGTTGTAAAAGACACGCTCCAGCGAGAAATCGGATGCTTAAAATATATATACGCCTCGCCTCTATCAGTTAAGATTAACACGTGTACTTTTTGTCAAGGAAGTAGTTGAGCCGCCGTTCATCAACCCGAGATGCCTACTAAATGCTTGTTTTCGCACTCCTAGAGCTCCTGTCAGGTCCTTCTCTACCGATCTGAACAATATATACACGAATACAGCTAGCTAATTCGCAATTGTGCAGTTATCTGAAAATTTTCAGATATTAAACTGCTGATAATGGACGGATGATGCGCAACTGCAAGCTTTTAAGATGTGTTTATTAATGACTTGTGGCAATTTTTATGTACCTTTCTTTACTGGCGAATTTACTGTCGACGCTGTAAACAGCGTCGACAGTAAATTCACGATCCAGAAGGCAGGGGCGACAAAAAGATGCTGACAGCTGCGGCCTATTAGGAATACGAATACAGCTTTACACGTTACCCGCGTAAACCTATGTGTCTCTGTACTCTTTATCATCGCGACCGTGAATCACAAACCTCAGAAAATGGGGCTATCGAGCGCCGCACTCATTTTCATACAAGCGCCTTAATTCACTTTTCGCCAAGGACGCCGGAGAGAAATCGGACACGCGTTTGCAGTTAGAAACCTCTTAGCTCATCGTATAGCACCAGTAGTAGCACAACTTGCTAATATATCCAACATCTGCATAACTGCCACATGCAAATCTAAAAAGTGTGGACGAAGACGGTGCGTTTTTCTAAAGCGAGAAGGCCGCGGTCGCACGAACGCAACCCTCAACTAGCACAGCGCTACATTGAAGTCTTCGGTGGCGCCACCTAGTGCATGTAACATACACTGCGTCAGGGAAGGAGCCCCCGTGAGCCCACTACCCCATTCTAGCTCACTTTACCCGCGGGAGGAAGCGTTGGGCGGCCGATGAACGGCGCCGAAATGGCCGATCCGCTAGCGGTTCTGCCTGTTGCTATGCGGTGGCCGCGTCAGCTGTCGCACTTGTCGGTGGAGAAACGTAACAGCGCGCGACAGACACTTGCTTAGCTGAAAAATTATATATACCTATATATATATATATATATATATATATATATATATATATATATATATATATATATATATATATATATATATATATATATATATATATATATATAGAATGTTTTCGTCTGTATTATTATTCCAATGGTCCTTCTCTCGACATTTGTTTTGAAATATCTAGGCGCTGCCTTTGGAAAGCCTTCAGTAAAACCTTTCCAATTGTGAAATATCATTTTTTACGACAACCTGACACGTTTGTCCCATTAGGTTCAAGCTGTGGCAAAAACGGACAGTGGTGTGCCTATGTACCCTATTTTTGAGTGCTGATTACCACCGACTTACCAAACTATTGAACATTGTTTTTTTCTCAAATAGCCCTGCTTGGCATTCTGTGCGTTCATTCAAGTGCTGGTTTACAATTTTTTTTTTTTATACGTCGAAAAGACTGAGGTTTGGATACATACTACATGTGAGGTCTTTTTAGGATTGTTTTTTACCCATATTTATCCCTTTTTTCTACAAAAGCAGTTGCTAAAACGAATTCAAAGTACTCCGCCGGGTTGGCGCAGTGGTTAGGGCTCTCGAATACTCTGCCCAAGTATGCGGGATCGAATCGCGGCTTTTCGATGGAGGCGAAAAGTAAGGCGCCCGTGTGCAGTGCGACGTGAGCGCACATTATAAAGAACCGCAGGTGGTCGAAATTTCTAGAGTCCTCCACTACAGCGTCTCTGATAGCCTAACTAGCTTTAGGACATTAAACCCCACAAACCAAACCAAACCAATTCAAAGAGATGTCATCCCTATTCTGTAGCTGTTCGGAGTGCAGTTCTACTATTAAGTAGTGACACATGCGTGCACCTTACAACGCATCACAGTTTGTAGACTTAGGAATATATTCGCATGCATCCTTTTGAGCGTTGTACCTGCTACATCTCTGGCCACCGAAAAGAAGAAAAAAAAAATGTACAAACACACTTAACATAAGTTTGTCCTTTTTTTTCTTTTTTTTTTTTGTCCCTTTCTCGCCGCCGGCTGCTATAATCATGTACAACCCACTAGCCCAACAGCACGTTCAGCACCAAAGAAGATCAGCGAGTTGGAAGTGTTGGTTCGTAATGTGTCGTCATGCACGAAATTTTGCATGGTCACTACTACTACTAGAACCTGCAATGACTGAACTCGCCAAGTTGAATTAATTAGAGCGTTTCGAAATATAAGGTTAGAGTGTTAGAACCTACGTTTCATCAATGCCATTGAAACGCTCATAAAACTGCTAGAGAAAGAGTGGAAGATGCGTCAATCGAAATACAAGCAAAAAAAGCAGAGCATGAATGCACTGACACGCTACTGAAATGCGACGAGATCCTGTTTCCGCAACGTTTAGGCGCTCCTCAATAAGTCCGCCAACGCTGCTGCAATTTTTCGACACTGAAGTGCGTTACGACGCACCTTCGGAAGGGAACCGCCCAGGGTCCCTACAATGGGCCCTCATGTCAGTTTACCGGGCGCAAGTTAGCGTCGAAAAAATTAATTCTACGTTTTTTGCAGAACCATATCAAACTGTGGCCACAGCTCGATAACGAAGATATTCCCACTTACACGAAAGTACAACTTGCTGGAAAAAAAAAAAAATTTAGGACACACATATCATGCCTTTCTTCCGATTTCTGGCTGCCCAGTCGCACAATCCCTAGCGGTGATGAGGATTCCATTTTTTTACAGTGTAAAACTTTCAAAGCAGCCTCTTTTCTCTGCAAAAGTTTTACAGTTCAGCATGCCTTGTGATTTATTTATTTCTTGTTTTACTTGTAAACCGTCTCTTATCATTTTCTCTTATTGTTTCCCTCCTCAGTGAAAGGTTACTGGTGTTATGCACGCACAATATTTCCGTGATCTGTGCGTTCCGCTGCTGCCACGTATTTCTATCAACTTTCGCATGGTGGCTGTTGAGTTCGTGGACCCCGCTGTTTGCCGGACGAATTCCACCCGGAAACCCGAGCGTTCCCGGCAAGCCGTACCGTCGATGCCGCTGCCTCGAGGCGACGATGTGGCGCCAGCGGCCGACGCTTGTGGCTGCAGCGAGAGCACCAATCTTCATTGCTGCGTTATCCAACAGCGCATTCACAACGCCATCCAAGACGGGTATACAAAGGTTGGGACGATGCGTGCCGTCGCGGTGGAAGCGGTAGAGCACATCTCCCTCTCACTTCGTCTTGGACCTACGAAACTCGGATACGTGCCCGAGCTGCGATTGCCTCCCTGCGTGAACTGCTTGAGGCTCATGACGGCTGCGCGTGTATTCGTCTGAGAACAACAAATTATAAAGAAGAGCCCCCCAGCAACGGGCTTGGACCTATCCGCCTCTTCGACTGTTCGCAGCGCCAGTGCCGAAGAGAGAACCCCACTGATTGGTGGAAAAGGGCGTGAACTGAAGGACTGAACTCTGTATAATAAGAGCGCCCGACCCCATTGTTCTTCTCTTTCCCCTTTGTGGTCTCTGCCGTTGCTATGTGACGTCTACTTCCATGCTACTCTTTGTTTTAATAATGAGAATACAGTTCTCTTATTATTCTCTGTTCCTGAGCCCATGTTTCTTGTTCGGTACTGCGGGTCAGTCCCCCAGAGGACCCGAGCCCCAGCCAATACAGGACCCTCGACACGCAACAGGGCTCACAAGAGCGCGAAATCTACGAGAAAAGTGACAGTTTAAAAAATATGGGTTCCTGTTAAACTTTCGGGGGTTATCCATAAGGCACTAAAGGGGTATAGATTTTCACTTGGACTTTTCTTGTCCTTGGCAGAGAATTTATGCGGTTTTTGTTTTTTATTTGACGTGTCACCCATGAGTTAGATTGCGCGTTTTCAGCACCTGTTTTTCTTCACATTCGGGGGTGCTTTACAGTTGCCTAATTTGTTCAATTTAATTCGTCGTTTATGGCTGTCTGATTTCAATGTCGGAGAAAAATCGGCAGCGACTGTAAAATTATTGAAAAAAAAAATGTAACGGACCCGACATTATATTATTTCATTGAAGTCATACCAAACATTCTACGAAATGAATTCATGCGCAATGAGTAAAAATGACTGAAATGTGGCGTCTACAGAACCATGAAATTAACATGCCGAGGAGGCTGGAACTTTACACAATGACTACACTAAGAGTTCCTTTTTCAATAGTGGATGTGTTTGGAGAGCTCACGACCAGCGAAAAAAATCCGCATTATCTGCATGCCATTAGTTCCTGCTTCCTAACTTAATCCACAACTTTCCCTTGGTGTCAGAAGCCATTTCCCGAAACATTATAACTGACTAGAACGGGATTGTTTACAAGTGCCTCCCACTTTTTCTCAATCTCAGGCGATTGCTTACGCTAGCTGCGTGGTGCACGCATTTCTATCGGACTCCACAGCTCCTCGTGTACGTCGATGTTTGCACCGAACGCTTGCCGTTTAGGAAGCATTGACTAGTAAGGCTGAACTCTTTTAAAAGAAGCATGACTGAGTATACACATGACCGGAAATCAAGTGCCTCCTCATACTCTAGCGATCTCATTGCAGTGATCCCTGTCTTGACGTTCCCAGCCAAGTACTTTATATGAAAAAAAAAAAAAAAAAAAACGCAATAATGTGTGCACGTCAGCGACTATACGCACCTTCTCGAGCCTTTCACATTCAGCTGTGCCGTCCAAGCGCTGTTCGATTGCTTTGAAGGCAACGTGACAATCACCGCGTATGTTCCTAGGACGTTTTTACTTTGTCCAGGATGCTCCATGTTCGAGTAGAAACGTTCTCGGAGTAAACATCCCCACAAAAATGGCTCCGCAAGAAACGCCCCCAGAAGAAAAGTCACTACCTGCTAATTAGGGAAAAAATGCCCCTAAACAACAAGTGCGATCAAACGTACCGCCGCGACAATTGCTTCGCCTCGCCAGGTTGATCAGGGAAGAATTGCTTTTACTGTCACAACTTTTACTGATTTTACTTGCAACATTTATGAATTGAGCACGAACCTTGTTCGTATTTTTGTTTCCTCCCGTTTTTTCTTATTTTTTTTTTGTTCGCCTTTCGCCTGCTGTATAGTTTGTTGTGCAATAAGGCGTAGATTGCGTTTCCCCACGCCCTATTGCAATAATGTATGCTACAGCTCTTTCAGCCATCGGCTTGGAAGTGGCCAAACATCGAAAAGATGCCGGGTGACCATAAAAAGTATTGATGCCAGAGAAAAAAAAAAAAAAAAAAAGCCTAGGGAAAGTACGACCCTGAGTCAGTCTGTGCTGCAACGACATCACTGATAGAAGTGTTTTGTAGCGTGGTGTTTCATGACATGACCTATTCTGCATGGTCACATGGTGTGATCTGGTACTCTAGCAGCAGCCTTGTCGACTATATCCCTTGTCTTCGCTTCTTTTTTCTTCTTTGCGGGACAAAGAGTGGACCGCCAGCTCCGGTAAGCTAGACGCTAGTAACAATGCTTCAGGGTGACAACGGTCAACGACCAGTTAAGACTAGGCCTGCATTTGCTAATACAGCATCTCCAGCACCACCGGAAGAGCAGCAAGGATTTCACATCATCGCCAATGAAAGGGTTGATGCTCGTCACCACAAGATATGCGAGGATGTTCCAGCGGTGACTTTTTTCGTGGGCTGTTCCGCAAACTCGAAATTCAACCAGGTGATTGCACCTTTCCCAAAGAGCAATAAATCGGGGTTATTTTTCGTGGTCTGTCGTTATATACTAAAACACGGAACCCTATTGATGAGATACTCTTTTGTTCCCCTCTTTTGTTCCCCTCAGAAGGTTATGCACCTGTACAGCAAACGCTACGCGTTATATCCACGCTTGTACTTGTACTTCTCACGAGCCCTTCGCCCCTCCACGCCCTCCCCCCTCGCCATCATGTTAATGTGTCGTAAGCATCATCCTCGAAAATAAAAAAAAAAAAGAAAATAACTCTTCATCGTAAAGTAGTGACTTCAGCAGTGTCACTAAGGAACTAGACATTACTGAGCCGTTATTTTAATGACTCCGCCCACAGCAGTCATTTTAACGCGATAGCGTCAAGGGCCCTGTGTCGCAGAAAAGCCAATGTCGGCGTTGTGTTGTAACTCGAAAAAGTGAAGAAAGTAAGTGGCAATAAAAGTTCTGCAGAAACCGGCAGAGTCGAACACGGTTACTTCGCAGTGCGAGGCGAGCCCGCAACCACTCCGCCACAGAACTTTTACATATTTACTCCCACACTTTAACAGACCTCAAAATACATCAACGGGATGGAGGTGCCGCCACAGCCGCGTTGGTTCTCTCCGAATAAAGGTG